>NC_050585.1:17981805-18282941 GCF_013368585.1 Megalops cyprinoides | reverse complement strand
TACCCACAAAATCGTTGGCACGAACAGTGAATCTGGTTCACTGTCTTCTATTTCATTATTCTAAGGAATTGATCAGTTTCACGAGCATCACCTTTTACATTCTAAAATCATGTTTTATCGTGCTGGTTAACAGGTCAGTGGGAGAGCGTAGGCTCATGCTCCCAGCATTTTATTTTGTAAAGCAGCATATATCATTTATAGGTAAGAATTTGGGGACATTTTTTCTTATTTAAAAATGATGCGTTATGCTTTGTTGACGCCTTCCGTCTGGAACACAGTTCCTCATAGTCGATGTGTTTTATAATCCCCTGTTGTTATATTCCATGTTTTCTGGCCAAGACAATGTTGAGCTGTTTGCCTACCAGTTGCAGCATTACGTCCAACCCTTTCCTAACTTGAGAGCTGTGCGTGCCAACTGGCACTTCTGGCTGGTGCCTTTCTTTGTGAAGTGTGAGAACAAACGCTTTCAGTTTTGGCTAAAGTTCATTTGTCTGAAACGTTTGTGGCAATGATTTGACATATACAATTTGTGATGGATTACAAGTAAATACATTTCAGTTGCACTTCAGTTAATTACTTTGTGATGCCAGATAATGAGGTGGTAAACAGCACAAAAAACTTGAGTGCATCTGGGAACTTCATCTTATCTAACAGGTTTTTCATCTGATTTAGATGCCAAAGTTTTGTAGGTGTGACTCCCAGCCAGTCTCTTTTCTTCCCCGTATGACAAACTGAGCAGATGGCCTTTCCCTTATTACCTGGTATTTACTGAACCTACACAGGCTAAGCACGTTGGTTCAGGGTGCCACCACACTGCAATGCCCAAACTGAACTTAACCCCTTTGTTCCAATCCCTGCTCCTTAACCACTATACCACATTGCTGCTGTTGCAGTAGACTCACATTACAGTGAACATGCTGTTAGTCACACAATATTGTGTGCATAGCCTGTTTTTATGTTAAATTCTATTATAACTGACTAACCAATTTTAATGCTTTCATCATGAAGAATAACATGTTAAATAACTTGTCATTTGTGCACACTATTGCATTTATTTGTGATTTAGTGCATTGAGCTGGATGAACACTTTGCTGCTATGTCTGTGCATAGGTGGTGGTCCAGAGATCATTAATTTCATCTACAGTGACTTCAATGTTCCCTGCAGTGAAATGAAGTCTTATTTAAAAATCTCTGACTTCCTTAGTCTGATGTCATTCATGGCTGCGCGAATAATGAATGTTTTCACTTGGTGTTGTGAGAGGAACATAGGTGCTAGTTTCTCTGTATCTGAGACTCTAGCAATTTACATGAGACCCTTTTTGGAATGATCTGGAATTACCCAGATTGTGAATACGAATAATGGTCAAACTGAAGAACATCATACTCTTTTCATCATACCTGGGGTTCAGTGGGGTTTCATTCTTGTCATCTGTTTGTTTTTAACTGTGGTAATTTCATCAAGGTTAATTGAGGAATTATTCTGTTCTGCTTTCCCTGAGAACTCCTAGTTAGCAGAATGCAAATGAGTGCAAAGTGCTTACCTCATTGCCTTGAAATAACTCCAAAAATGCACCTCTAAAACCCACCTACATTACCTTATCTTGACTCCAGTGTTCTCATATGCATAATATTTCTTTATGCAACACCTTTCCTTCAATGTTTGCAGGCCAGAGCCCTTTACAGTGATATTTTAAAAAATCCAATGTGCCTATAAAATCATGGACATATGAAAAATCATATGTTAATAAAAACAGGGAAAATACACCAATGAACAAAACACTGGTGAAAACTGACAACAGGAGTGAAATATAACAAAGTAAAAGTAGAGAACCAACAACAAAAGAAGAAACAGAGGTAAAAGGCAACACACAGTTACAGGCAAGGTTATAAAAATCAGACAATGACAGCAATAAAAAAAGACTATTTCTCTGAGAATGCATGCGTAACGATGGTCAGACTGTCGAAGGACTGAGGGACAACCATGTGCTTTTGTTCTTCTATTCCTGGAGTAGAAGACAAAAAAACACATAAATGCCTTCAGATTCCCTGTCTGTAATACCGCAGTATCTCATGCAGTCAGCCTACCGCTTCTGCAGGAATAAGGCAAAAAAAAGGACAAAAGCATGCACAGACCTGCAGTACGCCACAACTCCAAAGGAGGCTCCAGGAAAACTAATACTATTAATATTAATATTATACTACTAATACCAGTACTAATACTAATAGTGCCTAGGGCTGTTTAAATATGGCGAAACTCACAAACTACAATTTTAACTCTGTTACACATGGTCTCCTTTGACAATTTACTCAAAGTACAACAGTTAAGAAAAGAAACAAAAACATGTGAGCACAAGAGTAGGTATAGGCACTTACACACAGGTAAATTTAAGCTGTCTGCATTTCTACCTGCTCATAAAAATCAAAGGCATCATTGCAAAGGCTTTCCTTTTAAAGCATGTTGGGTGATTGCTAACTACACAATAAACCAATAACAAAAGCTTCCTCCTCTAAATAACCATACACCTGACTAATGGAACTAAAATAACCAACAAATACTTTAGCCTGCTAACTCAAACTAAGTCAACCACAGCTGAGTGTCATCAAGGTAACTGACATAAAATAATTACAGGCTGGTAGAGAAGAACAGCTCCCTCTAGTGGTGTAATAGGGAGCAGAGTATGGCTACCTCTATCTCTCTGGTGCCTTTTGTGACGTCACATCTGCTGGTCAGAGATGGCACTACACTCACTACACTGCATGGGCTACACACAGATCTTCTAGAAAACAGTGAACAGTCCCCTGGTATAGCTCGAAGTAAGTAGATGTGAGTCACTGTTCTGTTTTATTTGGGGGATAAAACCTCAGTAATATTTTTAGGAGCTAGTCCATGCCCTGCCTTCACAGTAATTCCTAAAAGCTTAAAATCTTAAAACTCTAAAAACAGCTGGATGTCAGTGCAGAATCAAGGATTGGTACAATATGTTTCACTTCATACTGTTGGTCAGAAGCGTTGCTGCTGAGTTTTGAAACAGCTGAAGACAAGAAAGAGCTTTCCAGTGTAGACAGGTATAAAAGTAATCTATCTGAAGATGAAATAAAAGCTTGAATGACCTTATCAGTATTTCCAAATGACAATAATTTTAATACTGTACATTTCTCAAATGATAGTAACATTCTTAGCCTTTAACTTTGTACAAAATTCAGACTTGGATAAAAAAAAAATAACACCAAGGTTCTTATGGGCAGCCCAGGTAAGCCCAGGTTATAAAGCATTTGCTCAGGAATGAGAATTACAATTTCTGACTTCTCCATATTAGATTGTAGAAATTTTTGGGCCATCCATCAATGAATGCTATTTGTACAGTCACATGGAACAGCTGACCTCCTCAAATCAGTAGGAAAGACAGAGAAAGCTGGGTGTCATCTGGGTATTGACAGATATAATGGTTAAATATGATATACAGTAAGTAAAAGGAATATACAAAAATATAAAATCACCAACAGAGACTGGAAATTGTCTGCTCTGGAGATAATGTAAAAACTAAAGCAAACAACACTGAAAGCAAATAATAAATAAAATAGGCTATCTTTCTCTTTGTTTTACAATATTGTACATTTATATGCCTTTTTCTGGCAGTGGTAACACTTAATCTCTGGTTTGCTCATGGGTCAGACATATGCCCAACAGCTAGAAGACATCCATAATAGGCATTAGTGTGTGCTTTTGTGAGGTGTGTTTGACAGCAGTTACTCAGGCAGTCCTTGGGAAATTTTAGGGAAGGTAGGGGAAATTTGCAGCAGGCTGATGTAAAGAGAATAACTCCTCAGGTGCTGGAGCAAACATGCGCTTAAAGGTAAAGTGAATAAGTCGTTATCGCCTAGTAAACAGTCACACCTTTGTGACTCCCACGACAAATTAAACATATTGTGTTTGATGTTCAGTGCTCCCCTGCCCACAAGCCTGACATCACAGGGTTTTTGCCCTGACCACACATCCTAATTTTTGTGTTTTAGATATTGAAATGAGGGCCAACTGGCATATAAAGTAAGATAAATAATTTGTATAATAAAGGATTGGTAAGAGTTCTGAGAGGCAAATTGAGATGATGCCCTTCAGGCACTCTGTCACCTTCAGAGACAGCGGCTATTATGTTTCCAACCTGATACAGGACTGATTGTAATCAGTGGATTGTATTTTATGCTCTAAAGCAGAGAAGGATGTGCTGCTATAGGGCCATAAAAATAAATGAGCCTTATCGCACTGTGGCATCGTGGACCTTGCAGTGACATCCTGGATAAGCCCTTGCTATCAGACGTGTGGGATAAAAGGAGAAACGAATGCATGTCCTGAGTGACAGGCAGCAGGCACAGAGATCACAGGCCGCTACCAGAGGCTCCTAGACGTTGTCCAAAGGATTGCACGGTTGTGGGTGGGGTGGGGGGGGGGGGGGGGGGGGAGGGTTTCACCATATTAACTATTAACCTCTCTGTTCATTCCCTTTCCAGTAAATGCTACCAAAACACTTACAAGAAATAAACAATTAAAATGAATTTTTTATTGACTGAGAGCATTGAAAATAAATGTATCCACCCATATAAACCATAAAAATGAACTTTCTTCTGTTTTCTCAAAGATCGTGGTATTTACAAAAGACAAAGAAGAAACACAAACCCATAATTAACAAAACCAATTAAAAAGAACCAGAAACGGAACCTTAAAGACCAAACTTAATTTAGCATGCCATTACAATTTCGCCGTCCTCATTTACTTTACACAGTGCTCTAGCAATTACCTACTCACTGCACAATACAAAAAGATTACCATTTAGTTTACAGAAAGCAAACCTCATACTTTACCAAGTAAACATCAGTCTCTTATTACTGCAATAGGTTCCCTGTTGTTCTCTCCCTGCTTTGCAAGTCGTAAGAACAGGTTACGACAAGTTTTGCTGGACCACAAATTAAATAAATCACATTACGATAGATTTTATTTTTCCTCCATGGGGAAAGAGATCAAATGATTCACTGTGGTGCTACAATATTATGAAATGTTCTCTGTTAGTGGGGGAAGCAAATTCTAATGTTAATAATCATAATGACTGAACCTTACTATATCCAGCTAGGAAAGTCCTCCATCTTGGATTGGGGCACTTAACTGCACACAGAGAGTATTTTCCACAGACAGCAAAAATAATTGCTTTTTGCCAGAAACTCGATATTCACATCCCTCTCCATGTTATCATACATACACTGACTCAGTATTGACTTAAGGTTCCAGGGGATTTAAAGATATGGCTGGGGAACAGCTGTGATGCTAAGGGATTTTTCTAGTTTAAAAAACCCTCTTCAGGAACCCCTGTTTTGCAAGCTGAAAGTGCTGCAAGCTGAAGGACACCAGACATGACTGCTCACTTCATCATCACTTTCCCATTTGAATACTTTAGGATCTCTGAAATGACCAGTCTTTGTTACTCCTGCATCCACAAAAAGGGACATGCTTCTGATGAGGAAACATGTTGTGGAATGCATGCATGAAAGAGCAAAGGCACGTACAGCATAACAATGACCTCTCTGCTCTCTCCCTGTGTTACAACGAGCAGCGTGGATCCAACTGCAGAGATGACTGAGGACACAAAAAGGTTTGGCTCAAAGAAAACAAAAGTTCTTTACTGAAGACTTAATAAAAGAAAAGGCAAAGCAGTCTTGGTATAAGAGTGCACACACAAAAAGCATGATGACTCAAGACTGAGCAACTAGGCAGACAAAGGGCAAGGCTTAAATAACAGACAACACAGGTGAAACCAATAAATAATCAACTGAGGTGGAGGACATTAACTACATGAGACATAAGAGAGGTGGAACAGGTGGTCTGTGCCACCTCTGAAGCCTCCATTTCACCTCTCCTTCATTATCTTCACAGTTTCTGGTTCTGTGTTCTAGGGGCTGATGTATGGTATACTTGGTATCCATCGCCTAGTCAGATTGCAGAAGTTAACATGTGGTAGGGCTTGAATAGTGTTATGCTCACACTCACTGGTCTGGGATTGTTGTTAGCCTGGTCTGACACTGTTGCTCATTTAACCTGAATGGATATACTTATGCTACATTGTGCATTGAAGTCACTCTGGATAAGAGCATCTGCTAAATGAAATGAATGTAATGTAACATACATACATACATAGATCAGACGATAGATTTTTTCTGTACAATGTGCTTTTTTGGTGTAATTTTCACAGCCATGGACCCATAGGTTAGCATGCATCACTTTGGCCTGTGCATGTTTGAAGTGTAAGTAACCCTTGCGTCAGCTCATGGTTTCTGGAGTGTGAAACACTGACTGCTGCTCCGGACGTGCGGGACGTGATGAATTCATTGGTACAGCCGAGTCTGCCAGCCCCCGATCATGAAAGGGGGCAGGCTTACATCAGCGAGCGAGGAGGCCAGCTGGCACAAAGCCAAATTCATCATGGGGGGGGGGGGGTGAAATGTCATTGAGACACAGGCAATGGGGCAGCCTGCTATGGCATTGGGAAGAAAGAAAACGTTGTCCCTTAAACTGCAGATTATTCAGACATTAAGCTCTTATTACTGCAGTGAGAGTTACTGAAGCAGGACGGTAGCAGACTGGCTCTGTACATCTGACTGCCCTGCCTGGCTGAGGAGCCAGATCAGAGGGGAGAGCTGTTAGTTCTCTTTGGCATGTTGTCCCCTGTGATAAGGGAATGACTTCCTGGCAGTTGGCGCATATTACAAAAGATCACGTGAACTGACAGGATAACTTCTGTAACCTACATTGCTGTGTACTGGCAAGAGTAAGAGGCTATTTTCAATATGCTTATTTATTATTATTTTTTTTTATAATTGTTTGCATAACTAAAACACCATTAATGTTTTTTAATGTATTTTATTAGCTGCCTTGCCATTTGAACTGGATGTTTTGAAATGTCTGAATGATCATCAATCAATTGATGTTTTGGCTGCACATGTCACCTTTAGCAGAAGCATTAACACATCATTTTACATTTTAGATATTTATGTATCAGTAAGAGGTTATAGGACCTTTAACAATTCACTGATTAACTAACAATGACAGCAGTCCAAAATCAAAAGAGTGTGCATCAACAAACACAATTATTTTAGTACTTTGAGCAGATTATTGTCAAGAGATGGTTAATTTCAATGAACAGTTCAGTCAATCCTCCTCACTTAAGGATCACAATAAAAACTACCATGGGTCTTAAGGTCTGGGCCTGAGCCGCAATGCGTTAAGACAGTTCGAATGCCTCACACCTCTCCTCTGTGGGGGAGTAGAATGCCTGTATCTTGCTGTTGATAGGCTTTGATTATAATTGATGGAAACATGCACAGAAAGAAGGGCTTACTTTTATGGAATTTGAGGCTCAAGCTGCAGTGAAACAGCTGGTGTTTCAAGATGATCTTGTCAGAGTCAATTAGCTTCTCTCCTCCACACGCCACATAGTGCCGTTCGAGATTAGATGAGTACATTCAAATGTAAGTGTTGATGTCGTTAGCATATGAGCGCGTGTCTTCATTTCCCATCTCCTGGTGTGGGGCAGAGGGGTTCACGGCGACATGGGTACAGCGGTGAACAGGTGGTACACATGTTTCTGGCTCACTGGGGCCATTGTATATAATTGCTGGCAGACTGCCCCTACAGGGTGTGGTGGTAACTCAACACGTTTTAGTTGAACAGTGTTCAGTCGGTGTTGCTCTCCATATCTGTTTGAAACCCTTGGTAATTTTAGACCAAATCCTTTGAACCATACAGGCTTAGCACGTAGTCTCGCTTGCATTAATCATGAAGCCACAGGGCGGGCTCAGCAAAATGGTGTGCTGTGCTCTGCAGCTGTTCCATGCAAAGCATGCATGCACGCTTTGCATATAGCCATCGTGTGTTGCCATGTTGTGTCGTCTTCCATGTTCGAGAGCGCAGCGTTAAGGCCGGATTGCAGAGCGGTAACATGAGAAAATCCCAACATTTTCATAACTTGTCACACAGATTCAGATGATGTTTAGCCTTTTTTTTCCTCATCCCATAAGTTCTGCCATCTTGTCTTCTATTTTGGAAGCCCTTCACTGGCAGCTTCCACAAACATTACTTCTATATTAGGCAAAACGTTAAAATATGGAAATGCTTCTATTAGACCTGGTCATACTGGATATCCATATGGCTTTTATTAGACTTGAACACATCAGATATACTTATCTATGTAGTGTTGTCCCCATGCATGGGGCGGCAGTGTAGCATAGTGGTTAAGGAGCAGGATTGGGCCGCTGCTGCTGTACCCTTGGGCAAGGTACTTAACCCACAATTGCCTTAGTAAATATCCAGCTGTATAAATGGATAACATTGTGAAACAACTGTAAGTCGCTTTGGATAAAAGCGTCTGCTAAATGAATAAATGTAAATGTAAATGTAAATGCATGATGGGCACCCCACTACACATGATGCATATATGAATACTGTTTCTATCCAATGGGGTAGTATAAGACAAAGGGCAGCTCATGCCACGCCTTCAGTTAGATGGGTCCAGGAAGGTGGGGGGAGGGGGGCATGAGCAGGGGAAGAACAACAGCCACCACAAGGGATGAGCATTGGGGCAAAATATATGTTACGTGAGAGACTGGAAGATCACTGGTATATGACACCTACAGATAAAGGATGTGTTTTTATGAGCAATAAAATATACTGTAAAACAGAATAATAAACTTGTATTGCAGTTAGAGCAGTAAAGTCAGTTTGCTGCTGACTTTTAGAGGCTAAATGAGGACATCATGAGGCGTCTGCACCCCCACCCTTTCCCCAAGCATTTCCTATTAAATTATTCCAGGGGATTCGGAGGACAGGTTAGATGTGTGTTCCTCTTTTGCCAAAATCATTGCAAGCAGTGATTCCCAGTTACTTTCTCAGTCACTGTACAGAACAGTGATTTAAGGTTAGCAGTTTATATTTGTCTGCTGTTTCTTGTTTGAAAATTCAGATGATTTCTTGAAATGTAAAACTTTCACATGCACTTTGCAATTTCGGCCACCTCTCTCTACAAAGAAGTATTTGTCTGTCTTAGAATTGGTTTGAGAATGCAACTCTAGATCATTGTTAACAGAGCTAGAAAATGTTTCCATAAGTCTCTGTGCTAAATTCCAAGTACCCTTGTCTTTAGTCTACCTAGCCAAGCATTCTGAATGAAAATATCGCTGAGCAGGTTCTCATTAGCTTGCTATGCAATATTATTTCTGGATCACTCCAGATCAGTCAAATATTTTCCCACACTGCAAACTGACTTGGTGCATTGTGATCACTTCTACATCACTTGCTGGTGCTGGTCAAGCCGGCTTCTTTTGTCAAGTAGACTAGTTATATTAGTGGGGTAAAATATATGATGTATTCAGTACATATGAATTTAAATACAATAAGAAGTGTATGTGTTGCTGTCCATAGGGGTATGGAGTAGTTGTCTTTGGCTTGCACCTTGCTGTGGACCAAGGTTGTCGACTCCCCCTTTGGACATCATAACAGGAATAAATATAGGAGGAGGAGATGGGGAGCAAGGGGAGGGGGGTGCCATGAACAGCTGACATGAAGAGGAAGTGGTGAGTGGGGTTTTCATAGCTGGGGAGTAAAAATGGAATCCTAGACTGAGACACCATCGAAAAAAATTAAAGTGGAGGAACCAGACTAAGTGGGGGAAAAGCTACCAATGGACTTGTAGTTCTGACTGCATTTTGTATAGTAAGCAGGAAAGACCTTCAGCCTTCTAATTTTATTTCTTTTTATGTATTTAGCCTTTATTTATCCAGGAAGGTCCCATTGAGATACAATCTCTTCTGCCAGGGAGTCCTGGTTGTAAGGAAAAACAAGGCGCAAATCCGATCTTCGTGGAAAAGTCTTCTTTATTTGCAGCAATGGTAGTTGTCAGACATACGTGAAACGCACTTTGGGTTCAGTGGAGTCAAATTGAACCCTGAGGGTTCACTGAAGCCATTCTTTATACAGATACAGCGCTTTGATCAGGATAGACAATAATTAAATAACTATCAATGAGGGTGGAAGTACATGTGGTGAAATACCGGGGGTTTGGTAATGAGATTATTTTAGCTTTGATCAGGATAGACAATACAGTAGGTGTGGTGAACTACAGGAGGTCTGTGTAATCAAATTATGCTCCCTAGCAAGAACAGTTCTCAATCAGCCATCGCTGGTTTCTTTAGAAGTATCAATTGTCGCAGCAGCTAGCTGCCGCCAAAGTGATAGTTGAAGTCTGTGAGCAGGACTGTGGTTACAAGCAGGACTGTGGTTACAATAAGGTCATCTAGACAAATGAATACAGGTATTTGCATTCCTTAAGTGAGAGGATCTGTGCTATCTTATGCTGCACTGAGTGAGCTGGTTTAGGGATTTGGACCAAAATCTTACATGGTCAAGATGGACCGCAAATTGAGATAAAAAAGGTTTCATATAAAGGTACAAACAGGGACAGATAAGACCACAGAAACATAACAAAAATACAACAGACACAAAACATACAGAGATTAGGGGCTAAGAAGAATCATGGAAAATAATGGCACATGATAAAAGCAATGACATTGATCTGTTAAAACTGATTTTAAAATATTTTTAAGCATGTTGAGAGAAGGTAAAGATTCTAAGTTAAGTATGCCTTGCAGCTCATTCCAAGCTTGCGGCGCATGAAAGGAAAAGGCAGATTTACCCAGCTCTGTTTGGGTGGTTGGGACCATGAGGAGAATTTTCTTTGATGATCTAGTGTTATAGCTACTGGGGCAATATGTCAGCAAACTAGATATGTACTGCAGTAATTTACCCAGTAAAGCTTTTGCAACAAAAATTAACATATGGCTTTTTCTCAGTGAAGTCCAATGAACCATTTCATATAAGTTACAATGATGTGTACGGGCACTTGCGAGGCTCAGTTTGTTCAGGACCAGCAGACTTTTTACAATCAAGACTTAATAGAGCTTTGTTAACTTGAGTGGGAGAAATGGGGAAAAAAGTAAAACTATTTCCAGGGCAACTTGAGGTGGTGGCTACACTGTCTTTAACATCTACGGGCAGAGTAGAGAGAGTGGTTAAGCCTGCATTGATAAATTGCTTATTAAAAGCATCTGCTATGTTATGTTTACCCTTAATTTCACTTTGATTTACCTTTAAAAGATCAGGAAGAGTAGAGGGTGTCATAGACCCTGATCATGATTTAACTAACTTCCAGAATTTACTGGGATCATTAAGATTCTCATTTATTAAGTTAAGGTAGTAGTCACTTTTTGCATTTTTTATCAATTTAGTGCAATTGTTTCTTAATGCCCTATAATGTACCCAATCCCCGGCATCATTACTTCTTTTAGCCTTGGCCCATGCATTATCTCTTTCTCTAATAGAGGATGAGATAGATTCATTAAACCATGGGTTATCTTTACCACTGACTCTGTATTTTCTCAGAGGTGCATGCTTATTAATTAGGGCTAAGAAGGTTGCTTTAAAATAATTCCACACCAGGTCAACATCCGCCATTTCCACAGATCATGCAAAAAGGCTTGCTTATTAAAATGCTTATAATTTCCTCTAAAAATGTCTCAGGACTTAGTCTTGGGTAGTTTGCAGTTTCTAACACAAGCAACTGTACAATGATCGGTGACATCGTTTCTGAATATTCCAACTGCAGAGTATTTATGAGGAAAATTTGTAAGAATAACATCAAGCAATGTAGACTTCCAGGTTTTTTGAGCTTAACCGAGTTGGAGAGTTAATTAATTGCGACAAACATCGCAGATGTCCTTAAGTGAGTTTGAGGACATCGATAGCCAGTCCCAATTTAAGTCTCCCAAAAAAACCTACTCATTGTCTGATAACTTATGCAGGAGGTCTGAAAGCAGTCTGACGGCTTCATGTGATGCCGATGGTGGGCGATAACATCCTACTACTGTAAGATCAGTACCGTTGGGAAGATGTAACTTAATCACAGACTTTTCGAAGCACTTTGGTTTACTAATCGATTCGATGCAAGAACAGTTCAATGTTGCTTTGAACATAGATCGCAACTCCCCCTTCTTTATTTACATGATCTATCCTGTAGACATTGTATCCATCAATGTGTATCATATTGTTCCTCATCGACGGTTTCAGTCACGTTTCTGACAGAACTATAATGTCGCAGTCAGTCAACTTTGCCCAGAGACGAATTGCGTCTATTTTGTTTATTACACTGCGTACATTTAAGTGAGTAAGATGTAATCCATTGCTGTTTTTGAGGTTGTCCAGATTTTCAAGATGTGTCAGGCTATCAACTGCCAACTAATCTAGATTAAACAAAAATCATAAAACACAGAGACGAGGACAACATTAAAAAGTCAAACGCTAGTCATCGCACAAGTGAAAGAAACAACATGAATGCTTCAATAAAACTTGGAGAAGCCTCTCTTGACTCTCTTCTTCAGCATACCAACATACCAGCCATTTCTGATTTTTTTTTTTTTAAATTCTTTTGGAACTGATTGATTTTGCTTTTTGACTTCATGCGTATTCACATATGATAGACAAGTGACTGCAAACATCTAAGACTGGATTTCTGACAAGATTTTACCAGAACAGCCCAGCGCATCATAATTTATGAGTCCATTTCACAATACAGGCATTGAACAGCAGATAGTAAATTTCTGCAATGTGTAAAGGAATAAAGCAATAATCATTAATGATATACTTCAAGATTATGCAATCATTAAGTGATAAACATGACAGCCAAGAATACAGTTAAGTATATGTAATAACTTTTAATTAAAAGCTTTATCACATGTAGCTTGCAAAATTTAGATGCGTTTCAGTTGTGTCACAGCATAGATGGACACGTAATGAATGCAGGGACTCCTACTCCGCTACTTTAAATTGCACACCATTTGTCAATCATCTTGTTCTGTTCTGCCATTTCACACACACCGAAAATAATAAAAATAGAATTCATTTTCTCTGACTCACTCATTTGTCGCAGGCATTTCACAATGCAGAAAATTTAAAATCCATTAATATATGTAGGCTTCTACTAGAAAAACTGACACTAAAGGTTAGTAAAGTACTTACGTATCTCAAGAGTATAGCAATCAAACTCAGATGTAGTACAATGCCTTCACCATCACCCTGCACTGCAGCTCAGCATGAAAGTAACTAGTGCTGTGGCTTTTACAGTCAAGCCAACTCAAAGATGGACTGTGTACATGAAATGATCAATGGAGGGCCTGCCATGTGACCTTTATATTTCAGACTTGGATGCCACCACAGACATTCTATATTATGACCAGATATTTGGCTTCTGTGTTCCTTCTATCTTCCTGACTACCTTGTTGAGGTTCTGGTCGGCAACAGGAGGTTCTGGGGCCATATGCATTCCTAGGCCAGCTGTGGGTCATGGTCCTTTAAGAATATCCATAATCAGCCAACCAATCAGAGTGCTTTTAGTTTCAAGAATGACAGACCTTTTTACGTGAAGCATATGGTACTAGCTACATGGTCAATATGTAGAATATGTGGTGAGTTGCTGCCTATGGTAGAAGGAGCACGGCTTTGCTTCAGAGAAGAGATGGATGAAGCCTCTGGTAGTCCGGAATCTCTGTCCCTTTGGCAAGTGAGCAGTCATCGATCAGCTGCAGGACCGGTCGGCAGCGCAGGGATGCGGGCTCAGGTGGTGTAATGATCTGAGCAGAGCGTTGCAGTACCCTCCCCAGCTGTTCAGGGCCGTGGGGTCAGCCTGAGGTGCCGAACCTTACACCCTTCTCGCCAGAGTCGTCCATCATCCAGCTCAGACCTGGACAGGCTCAGGGATCCTCTCAGAACTCCAGCGTGAAGCGTTCTCTGAAACAAGCCTCTTATTAAGCATTTGCATGCTCACTGTCCATAACAGAAAGGCAACATGCCCTGATGCTAATGTTTTATGACCTGAGCTTTTCGTGGAAGATTCTTTTGCATTAAGCAAACAAAAAATGGTGCCTGATCCTGGATAGTTTGGATAGAATGGGTGTGAGACATACACAATATTGAAAGCTTGTGTTCCACAGCCATAAAGCACACTCTTAATTTATGAAAACATAACAGGGTTTGTGAATAATTCTATGGTCAAACCAGTGATCTATCCTAGTGATGAAGTTCTGAAACTTTTTTTCAGGGTATATACCAACATATGCTTTTCTTTTCATTTCCACAAGCTGTCAGGCTTTTCTCTGTGTTTAGCTTATATAAAGCTGTACTGTGACACCTCAGAAACTAAGGGGGCATTTTCACCCATTCGCTAGGTTCAGGGTAACGTTGTTATCACAGTTGTTTGTTGGTTAGAACACAGTCTGGAGTCAGGCATCCAGTTCAGTGCTCTAAGGAAGGCACAAATGGGTGTGTGTGTGTGTGTATGTGTGTGGTTTATTGGCATAGACACGCACAACACAATACAATCTGTTCCAAACAGTATGGTGTCTCCAGCTCTTTATCCCACAGGAACTGATACTGCACTGAAGTGGGGCAGGACGTCCAGCTTTGATAATGTCCAAATTCTTTGGCTCTGTTGGGGTTATTATTGGTGGCCAATGGATACATACAGGTCAGAGGGCAAACGGTGCACTGGTGGTTGTCAGGGCTGTGCCTGTGATTTGGGAGGGTCACCTGTGGGGGTGCTGGTGAGAAGGGGGGGGGGGGGGCAGGAGGACAGTTTTGGGCAGGTTTGACATGCTTTGAAAACAAAGGCCTATGAGAGGTGGAGGTGGTGTACACAAACTGAGACAGACAAACGAACGGGGCCCTTTTTAGAAACCGCTGACACGAAAACGGTTGTCTCGTTCAGTGTTGTGATGATGGCAATCCCACGGCCGCAGCAGCATTTCAACGTGTCATGGTTCATGTCGATCAAATGCGTGTCAGCGCAGCGTTCTGGTCGCGACAACGGGGGGCCACCCACACGCAGGCCAGTTGTGGTGACACAGCTGTCACTGCAATGGGCTTCAGGTGACCTCATTATTAATCTGTGGACCCAGGGCATTTATCACCCTCAGTCACGGGTGCTGTGAAAAGGACAGAATTTCCATTTCACTTGTAGGAATATGAGCACATGCTGAGTGCCGCCTAACCTTGCGTTGACTTTGTGCGATTTATCATTGCATCTTTGAGTGAAAAACAAAACAAATGTGCAGGGACAGATCTTCGAAAGTGGATATACAGCTCCGCTAAATGAACCCAGCCCCAAGTGATTTGAATTAAATTGCCTTTTAAATTATTTCTTTGTTTATTTTCAAAAGAATGTGATATTTTTCACTGCCAGGGTTTGCTCTGAATGCAAGTAAACATGAATGGTCCCATCCTCCATTTATCTCTGAGACACTGGGGCAGAACCACTGGGCCCGCCTGCTGATGACCATCTGTGTATGTGATTTACGGAGCCTTCACAGGACACACCTTGCCGATTTTACTTGCTCTGTGTTGGGATTTCGTGGTCTCAGCTGCTATGAATGCGAGGGAAAAAAATCTGTGGTCACATTGTGTGACACAACAATCTGAAAATAAGTCTTCTGTATGCAACCCAAGCAGTTGCAAAGGGCCAGCAGCTAGGAATGGCTCAGTAATGTTCTTTTCTTGTGTCACATAAATCCCCTAATTAGGTGCTGGCCTTGACAGCCAATTCCCAACATCTCTGTAAAGTCAAATGTTTTGATGCTGTGGGTGAAACACAACACAAGTATGACTGTTTTTCTTTTTTTTTTAAGAAAGGCTCAGCCATTCAGAAGCTGTTCTCATGCAGCAATATTTTCATCCTGTGACCGTCCTCTGTCTCGACATTGGGCTCAGTGAGTGAAAAGAATTATGTTCAGACATTGGTGTACTTAGTCATTAATGTCTTCAAAAACAGACAAACAAGCAAAAATGGGCACGTGGAAACTGTGTTGATTTATGCCAAGAGTATGGGGTTGGGGTACAGTCTCCTGGCTCACAAGACAACCTGTGTAATTTAACTTGTCCAAGGGTTTGTTGAGAAATGGTGCTACAGAACCTTTCATCATGTGGTGGAGTAATGTGATAAGCTAGTAATGTTAATGATGAATGCAGGACGCAGAGGATTCCTCATTGCTTAGTTTATTCTTTATAACTATTTTAAATCTCTTTTTCTGCCTTTTTCACAGTTTGTGTATTTTTGCCCAGTTTCACACAAATTCCCTATTTGAGCTCATGGAAAACACCACTCTTACAACAATTTTCTGTAATTCAAAGAAAATGAGAAAATCATTGTTGTTTTGTGAAATGAGTGAAATAACAAGCATGTGCTTTCAAAGAAATTGCAAAGTTATTGAAAGTCCTGTAAGTCCTGTTCTGAAGTCATATGATCCTAAACACATTAACAATGTCACCTAAACCACATACCCATCAAAGATGTATTTAAACCACTGATCTTGCAATATTGGTCAGATGCAACACATGCAGAGTATTTCTGAAATGCACTGTTACAGCTCACTAGAATGGTCATTTGTCTTTAAGAAAACCATTACTTGTTAAAGATGACAAATGTGGGGGGCTCAACACCAGTTGTGATCATGCACAGAACAGCGTGGGGGCAGTGTAGTGAGAATACACCAGCCGTTTATAGCTGTGTCTGCATGTAATGGTGACTGTCCTGCACTGTATTGAACAAATCCTTACAATGTTCCGAAAGGGTCAGGGTTCATTGATCTGTGCAAAAGTGAATTTTAGCATTAAATGAATAAAAATATATTAAATACATGATGTGTAAATGGATGTATAAAATCTGTTCAAAGTGATTCTATCGGCAGGGTAACTTACATTGCTTAACAAAGTGAAACTTTGCAATGCATTGGTCCTACACAAAATCTGTTTCTGAGAAGATCTGAACGAATACATGTGGATGCAGTGGTGTGTGTCAGACTGTTAGGGGCAGTTTTTCTTTTCCCTGGTTTATGACCTGGCTAAATGCCATTATCCGCATAAAGTGCTCTGTCGTAATGGTAATTTCTGTCTAATCGGACGAGCAGCTTTTGAACCATTCACCCAGAGAGGTTCTTCAGCGGCCCTCTGTGGACGACTGTAACCTTTCAAATGGGAAAGAATGGGCGGGAGGGGAAGTGGTGCAGGATATATCACTGCCTCTGATAGCAGCACTAACTGCAATGTTGGCATTAGCTGCTCCGTATTGGCTACGTGCATTAATCAGGGGAGTGTCAGTATCAAATTACAGTACCCTTCGGTTTTCCAATGAGGGATCATTAAGGGACTGATTTTTATTACAAATTATATGCTTCATGCCTCTCAAACACAGATAAGACTGTGGCCTCCTGAAGGCTATTAGACTAATGTTCCTGAATATCCGGGTAATGGAAGATGCTTGCAGTCACTCTGGGCTGAGAGGTCGGCGAGTGATTCCTTTAAATAATGGATTTAGTGAGAAGAAACATAATAAATGGTTGCTGATAATGAAGTTGACCCTGGGTATCATTAGCGAATCTCAAGGCCATTAGTACTCAGATTTTTGACTGTCAGTGTTCAGCACTTTGCAATTTTCCAGGCTTTTGAGACTCCTAACAATCAATTAAAATCAGTACATCTTTTTTTGGAACTCAGCTTGTTTGGAATCTCGCGGCTCACTTATCCAAAGTAATACCTTTTTTTGGCCAGATGCAATTAGTTTTCCATTTGCTTTTCCATTTACAGTGGAAAAATACCATACATTTTGGCATTTTATCAGAGGGGCATGCTCAAGTTTAACCTCTCTGACATGCCATAAGCATGGTAACTGGTGAAGACAACCAACTGCCTACTAATGCACAAGGACACACTTTTAACACAGGTGGTCCTGCATGCATGTTTTCCTTAGCTGTGTAATTTGTGCAATTCAAACTACAGTGCAAAGTACAGAATGCATGCTTGCAAAAAAAGTAGCAAGCTAGCTGTAAAATCACATCACCTGGAGGGGATGGATTCGAAGATTACGTAAAGGTGTGAATAAATGTGACCCTTATGTTGTATGTAATCAAATCCATTATTTGTTCAAAAACATGACTTTGCAATGTTCAATGCAATTAAGATGAATGTATATAATATAAAATATTAAAACACTTTAAGCTGAAAAAAATGATGTGATACATAAATGTTTTCTGTTATGTCAGGTTTTTCCCACAGAGGCAGAGGTGTGTAACATGACTTTTATAGCTACCAGTCTCTTGCCTGTCTTGCCTCCCTGTGAACATCCCTAAAGCACAGAAACTATAACATTGAAATACATCCATATCTGTTTTGTGATGAATTCCTCCACCTGCTCAAAGGCAGATGCAAGACTGCCATGGTTCAACAAAAGTTACTGGGCCCAAGGTATTGTCTGACATCTAAAACAAGATGGCTTAGTTGTAATTCTACACCTGCACTTGTCTGAAATCAATATTCATAACGAATAGCAGCAGTGAGGATGCTTTATTGAGCTCTGAGGAATATCTCAATTCTCCCAGCGCTGTATTGCTTTAGTAAATGAAAGAGTAAAAAAAAAAAAATCAGGAACGGAAACACATTGCTTTCTAACCTGATGGCTTTCATATCATTCTCCTTCTAAAATGCTTCTTGTGTGTTGGTTTAAGCAAGCACCATTCATCTTAAGCCTGAAAAGGGCTAGACACACAACAGGGCTCCTGTGCAGTGCATCATTGCCTCTTTGGTTTGGAGTCAACTAATTTCACTGCAGTTGGTTCATTTTGTTAGTTCATCTATGTCATATTGCCATTTCATTTTACTCGCTTTGTTTTTCAATGCTAGAGTTTGAAGGGCATACGATGAACCCTGTCCCCACCATTTACCTGTTGGTAAGGCTGTGTATTGTGCTTGAGCAGTAAAAATCTGAGCTTTAATCATTTAATTTAAATTTAATCATTTAATCACTTTTTTAAATTCCCTTTCACCAACTTGTCCTCTCTCTATATATACACTTTGTATTAATGTTCTTTCTCATAGCTCACCTCAGAAAAGAGATGATGTGAGATATAATAGCCAAAATGGAAGCAGTAAAGATGTTAATAATAAAATACTAAAGATAATGCTGTCGATAATTAAAGGTCAGATGTAAAGAGAACAGGCCCCATTGGAGCTTTTCAAATCAGACCTAGTTAACTGTTTAGTAAAAGTTGGTGCAGCACGTTCAGTAGTATGGAAATGGGGTATTGTTTCCTTTCCCAGTGTGCCTTGTAGGTGATTTAGTACTGTTTTTACTGTCTTTAATTTCCACATACTGTTTTGACACTGATTTATGTGAGTTTTGGTCTGATGAACTGATGAGGCTCTCATTATGATGAGAACGGCTGTCTTTGAGGAGAATACAAGGTTTGGGTAAAATTGGTTGAATTAGTTTAATTATACTGAAAGATTCATATTACCTGTTATGAGCTTATTATTAATATTATAAATCCTTCCAAGTCCTTTTGTTTGTGCATGCCTTGGTGTGTTCTAAGACTTAATATGCCAAGTAATATTCTCATTCCTCTGTTGTAAACAGCATTGAATAATGGCAACAAGAATGGACAGGTGATAATTAATTTAGGTGCAATATTGTGGGATGTAAAGTTAAAATGGTTCCATCTGTGGTTGATTCTGCTTGTGTGTATATCTTTGTCATAAGGTTTTGGGCCAACAAAATCTTCTGCCACGTCAGTGCTCAGTGGCCCCTGCATCCACGATACTGAATAACACTGCCATTCCATCACGCTCACTTTGAAAGCAACAGCTGTGTAAGTCCCAGCTTTAAAGACTTCACCAAAAAAATCACACTTTAAACCATACTCTCCTAGGGATTTCAGCTGAAAGAATCATTTCCTGCAGGCAGGATTCAGACATGCAAGACTTTGAAAAGACAGATCATTCAAACAAGGCCTCAGTAAATAGACTCAGATTACTTTTACTCATACAGATAAAACCGTGATGCTGAGCCACTCAAGCTTCCCTCTGCAGAAACAAAAAGCCCTGCCCTTCTCTCAACAGCCCTGGGGATGTGTAGGCAAAGAGGAGTGTTAGGCTTCTTGGTAACAGAAAATAGTATGCATTGCTTAGATTAATATAACATTATCAATGCCAGTTAAGGTTATTGAATTAATGCCATTATAGGTAACTAATTGTTTATGTTGTTTGCACTGCTATTGTCAATTGTTTCTCCATGTTTGTCCTCAGTCATGCACTACTCACCCATTTTAAATTAGCCATGAATGCTCATTTATGAAGGTTTAATTGCCTTTTTTGCAGTGTCTGACCTGTAGTATAAGCAATTCCCACATTTGGACAAATTCTGCAATGGATGTTGAGTAACATAAAAAGGCTCTGTCTCTCAAATGCTGAGATATCTGAGATCCGGATGAAGTTTATTTGTTAGTGTATTTATTAGATTGATTAATTTATTAACATCTTTTGTAGCAATAGCCGTAACCCCATCCCCAAACCCAGTGCAAAAAAGATTAATCCAAAACCCAAATTTACCCACCCCTGCATACAATCCCAAATACATGACTTCCCCATTCCCTGTGTAATTATGTAATTTCACAATCTGCACTCCCATGGCTTTCCTGTAAGTAGGTTGTAATTAAAGAGGCACACTGCCCATTTAATGAGGCTGCTTTGAAAAGCTGCTCCTGCAGTGTCAGGAAATAAACACCTGCTCTGAAAAGCTCAGCAGGTATTACTGTAGTAGAGTAAAAACAACGTCAACAAAAAATAGTAATGTCATTCTTCTTGAGATGGTTGAGATAATGACCACTGCAAGCTATTGTATTACATCACTGGTCAAGGACCTGTCAAATTATCATGTGCTCAGATGCTAACTAAAATGTATGTCTTTATTCCGTCACACAAAGGCGAGGCACTCTTGAAAATCGAACACGCACAAGCATAATGACCCTGTGGCTTAATCATTTTTTTTGAGCAAATACAGAACATAAGAACATAAGAACATATTATGACAAGAACAGGCCATTCGGCCCAACTAAGCTCACCATTTCATACAGGAAGCTTCATACAGGAAGCTGTTGGGTTCAGGAAATGAATCCCAACAAAGAGGGGTACATTCTAGAAACCAGCAGAGAATGACATCAATGGGCTTTTAGCACATTGGTAGTCAATCTTCCAGGCACTTCCACTATCAGTTGTTTTTCGTAACTTAGTTATTTTATGAATGGCTTTGAAGTGATTACAGCGTTTTTCTATTTTTAGACACACAGTTTAAAAGCCAGGACTATGAGGTATGGCTTATGAGTTTATGACCACCTATGGATTTTACTGGTCCCAACTATAAGTAAGTGGGAAATTAGTCATCATAGACCTTCTTTTCCTAATTTGTGGTAAAAAAAAACAGCTGCTGCTGTGATTCTTCTGTTATGTTACCACATTACGTGTTGCTCATCTAAACCCAGAGAAGGCAAGGACATTTACTGAGAAAATGAAAAATTCTTAGACAGCCTTCGAGTATTGTACAGCATGTTCTGATGATAGCTACAACATTTCGTTTTCCTTTCTGGCTAGGCAAATTAGTGTGGGCCCTGCTTTGTTTTGAAGAAAATATGTGCTCAATTTCTTTATATATGCGCTCTTATTTCTATTACAGTGCTGCCCTATATACAAAACAGGTGAGTGGCCAGGTTGACCATTTCACAAGAAATAGAAAACTCTTCTATGCAGTCGACAACAAATGTCTGGGAGAAAATATGAATTAGACACAGGCGCTGCTTGACCTAACAGTGTTCCCACCATCATAAAAGATCATGTTCCTGTCACTCATCCCATGCTCTGCGCTGTTTTTTTTTCCACCTCTCTCTGCCACAGTCCTCCCTGCAGTCCTTGCCCTTTCTCACTGCACCACTCATCCCCTCTGCAGTTATTCCACTCCGTGGAAGTTGGCACTTCGCCTCAGCGCCCTGTGAATAGATTACATGTTATCTACGGGGGACCGAACACCAAGTCAAGCTAGGCCTGATTCCTGGCGCTGCTGTGTTCACGAGCAGGAGCAGGCCCAGCTAAAGCACTGTGCATATCGAAACCTGGACCCCAAACTGGCCTTTGCTCAGAATGTACGGCATATGCAAATGCTATGCAACACGAATATGCAAATGAGCTTCAGTATGTCATTTCTAAGGGAAGTATTAATGTGTTTAATGTCCATTTGAAATAAAGCAAGTATAATTATATAAACATGATATACTCATACAGTTAAGAGCTGAATGTATTGGCTATGGCTAAGTAGTGAAGTCTTAATTAATTAACTTCTTGGTCAATTAGCTAAGGAGCTTTAGGAGTGCACTTATTTTTTGCTGTAGCTGTGTAAGGTAACACAAGTTACTATGTCTCATGTTCAGATTTAAACATAACTTAAACAAGATATCACTTTATATTATATAAAGTTTAACTTTTTTATCCTGTACCATGCTTGACTAGAAAGTTCAGGTCTTTAAATTCACATCTTTAGGGGCTCTGGGGACTGCATCCCTTTTCATATGCCATTTGTCAGGAAGTATAGTATACTTTTAAAAAAGCCTGTTTTGTACAACCAAGAGAAGGATATCTTTATGATCACTAGAAACTTCTCCAAGTCAGGAAGGCTTGCAGGAATCAAAGCCTTTGTACTGAGCATTTAACCCCTGTTCTGGTAGACAAAGCAGAATCGGCCATTGATGCAGAGCAGAGAGGTGAAGACCCCTCCAACTGTGGCAGACGTCAACTAAGAGGTGCTGGGATCTTACAAATAACATGAGCTTTAACAGTGAATCAAATAATATTGTGATGGATTGCCAAACTTTCAGAAGTAAATTTCTCCTTTGGGCTGAGAGTGTTTGATCCTCAGAATTCCACAGGTGGCGCTGTTGCACTGCAGATGCCTTGCTGATTCCCCCAGCAGTCCCTTGGCTGAGGTGGCAGTCACGCAGGCAGTCCCACGGCGTGGCTGCAGAATGCAGAGCGGAGAGCTGCTCGGGCTCACAGAAAAAAAACATCAGGGATGAAGCAGGATGTCCAGAAAGTGTCGTGATGAAACAGGATGGAAATGAATCCCGTTTTCTCGCACATAGTCCATTCCCTTTGTCTGCCTCTTTGCTCACTGTGATCCTCTTTAAGTGATGACATCATGCTTGCTCTAATACCTTGGATGGTCGCTCTCCCTTCTTACCCAGAGAAAAAAAAAGAATCAAAATTAATCTGTTTTGGACAGATTAAGCCAAAAAATGGTGGCATTCAGGTTTAGCAAGACTTACACTGCAGTCTGTCAGCTGACAGGTTTGTGGTAGTGTAGTGAAGACTCTTGTCTTCATTTCATTTAAGGGTACACAGACGTGTCCCCTGTAGTGTGGTAGGTTGCAGTGTGCCGTACACAAAAATAGGAAACACCACTCAGCCTGTTGATCTTATTTCTACCCTGTTATGCTGCATGGATTACTAACAGCATGGTGTAGTGGTAAAGGAGCAGGGCTTATAATGATAGGTTTCTGGTTCAATTCCATGCCGGGGCACTGCTGTTGTACCCTTGGAAAAGGTACTTAACCTACAATTGCTGTATAAATGGATAAAACTCTAACCTACGCAAGTCATTCTGGTTAAGAGCATCTGCTAAATGACAATCATGTAATCTAATGTAACACAGAAACACCAGTGCTTTCTTGGCTTTGGTTTTTGAGTTTGGAGAAAGAAATGGATAGAAATGAAAGAAAGGAGGGTTGGTTACAAATCCTGTGGTTACAACAGGAGTGGCTGTTTGGCCCATTGTGTTGGTGCATGACTCTGAAGGACAATATATTTAGGAGGTTAGTCATAGTCTTATATACTAAATAGTTAGTTCTTCTCCAGCATAGGAGAAGACCTGTACCACAAGCGCTTGTGTTCCATCAGAAGATAGGGCATTCTTAATTTTAGGAAATCTAGGAATTCTTAATTTTCTCAAGTGTTTGGTGTTTAGTGCTGCTGCTTTGTGTTCCAATTGCAGGGATTTCTGCAATGTACCTCCCAAGGCTTGGAATACCCAATGGTGTCCTTAGACACTGCTCCTATTGCTGTAATCCCAACTGTCAATGTGGGAGGGTGTGGCCAAGCATGTGCTCTCCTCCAAAACATGTGACGTCAGCTGCCGCTTCTTTATACATCGCAGCTCCTATACTAACCTGCTGCAGACCTGAAGCGGAAGAGGACATTTCGTACTCAGCTGCAGGACTGTAGTGCTCAACCTTGCGCTTGTGACACCACACACTTTTACTCGTTGAGCCATTTTATGCGCACATCTTAAGGGCAGATTTACAAGTGCTGTTATGGTTAATATTCAGCTGTGCATTTCACAATTTCCCTTGAATATTTTGGGTTTTTATCTTGCTGTTGCTTTCCTGTGATTAAAGAAGTGCTGGCTGAGTGGTGGATCTAGATTTATACCACTTGAATGTGCTGATTCTGTTTTTAATTAATTTTTTTTTGTATTCACCTCTATCTGTGTTATCCAGGCAGCACTTCTGGTAGGTAAATGTGGCATTTTAACACTTTCCTGTGTTTGGTTATGTTTAGTCCCCTCCTGTGATCTTACCTTTTTGACTTCCTGTAATTTTGCTTTTTTGTCATGGCAGGTTAATTGTCCCAGTTTAGTTTGTGTTCTTGCCTTGAATGTTTGTTTCCGTCCTCCCTCTGCCTGCAATCATCTGCAAATTTGTGATCAGCATCTGTCACAAGTGTGTGTTTTAATTCAAGCGAGGGGTTCATCAGGTTCATTTTCTGTGCAAGATGGCATGCATTTATGATTGTTTGTAAAAGGTCAGAGAGCTTGTTTATAAATTCATATATTTAAGCACAGAGAATAGTTGCGAAATTCTGAGTGTTACAGTGTGTGTGATCATAGACCCACATACAAAGAATGTCTGCAGTGGTTTGAATTTGTGGAGTGTGACACAAACAGACAGATCAGTGTAAGGCACTGCACCATCTGTTGGAAGACAAAGCCTTAGATTAAAAAATCACTGATGAAGACAAAAGGTTGTTGCTCCGTTGTTTAAAGTCTTCAAGACCTTTGGCAGCCCTTGCAGTGGCCTTATTAAAAACAAATGCATTGTGGGGAATGTTTGAAAGATGTACAGATCTGCACTGTCTGACACCATCTACTACCACACACTGGTGCCCAGCATTCATTGTGGGTAGTGGTCTCGTGAAGAGAAAGGTATGCTGGGAGATCAGAATGCCTTGTCACTGGCAGCTTGGGAAAAACCAGGTTGGTAGCCTAATTAAACCCGGACACTCTGGAGGAGACCAGGGAAGGTGTAAGGCTTTATTCTTCTGACAGGAGACCCCCCTGATTGCCTTTAACCTTTTTGCTCTGGCAACATGGGACAGCAGAAATAATAACACTGACAACAACAGCAACAACAGAGACATAATGAAGAGTTTGTTGTCATAAGATTTTTTCCCCACCTAGACAGAGGTAATGGACTGCAACAACAATTGCAGTGAACATGGGCTAAGGTGTGCTGTGGAGCAGCAGGTGTCTAACCAGAAATGCCTGCTGGGGAGATTGTATCGAGAGATGGGCAGGCAATGGTGCTCATTTTAGTGAATCAGTTGTTTTCCTGAAGCTGTTGGGTACCCATAAGACTTAGAATCAAGTGTTAGACCTGGTCATTTGGAATAATATGCCGATGCACGGTTCACAGGGCAAAATTCAGAGAGCCACAAACAGATTTTGAAAGAAAATGCTGGTCTGTTTAAAATAATTTTGGCACCTGTAATTATGCAAATGTATTAATTGAGACCAGTCAAGCCTCTGCTATCTGAACAGAAGCATAGTGTCGTAACATGAATTTTGAATTGTTAATGAATAAGGTGATGGCAGTGCTTGAAAAAGTCAATTACAGCAGAGGGAATTTAGAGATGGAGGTGTGAGACTTTTTCATTCTTTACAGTTATATCCATAAATTATGTGAAATTAAAACCCTGCATGAATAAATAAATTCACGCTGAACTTAATACTTTGCTGTGGTTCAGTTTGGGGGCCTTTGTGGTTCCTGCCATCCATTAATTTAAATGCTGTGTGTTTCAACAAATGGGCATTTATTATAATAATTATGTTTTCAATGAAAAGCAAAATATAATCTGCTTTCTTGCATTTTCATGGCCTAAACTGAGTGATCATTGTATGTGTGCGGGAGGATGAGCACCTTACAACAGGGGAGGCCAGCCCACACCTCTAAGGGCCAACTGTGGCTTTTGAGAGTTACATGCATGGCCCCACAAGGCGGTAGGAAGGAAAAAAAAAACTTATTTGTTGGAGCCATTTTCTTTTAATTCATTTCAAATTCATTTTTTGTCCCATTATGAAGTACAGTATTAGGAATGCAGACGTGTAACGGAATTTGATATATGCTTTGATTAGACCTATGTATTCTTGTATGTTCTTGTGTGTAACCTGGATGGACACAGTTATGCTTTCTTGAGCTGGGAGTTGCTCTGGGCAAGAGTGTGTGCTAAATGCATTGCAATGTAATGTAATATATTTCCTGGAAAGCAATTTGTAGTAGTGCTTAAAAACACCCTTTTTCATGTATATCCTATATAGCAGTCTGACTCAATGATTTATTAGGCCAAGGTTATGACAGTGTCATACAGTTTTGGACTACTCACTACATCACACTCACACTGATAGCTTTTGTTTTTATCTGATTTATTTGTTAGATTATGGATACGCTTTAAATACAGAAAGTACAGGGCTTATTATTTTGGATACTTTTGCTAAAATACATTTATGTTTGTTTTGAAACTATCAGAGTTTTTGATTCTCTCTGCCGGTTTGGATAAAGGAGAACTATGTACCTTTGGCTAGGAGGGTGGTGGAGCTAGAAAAAGTATTGGGGCTGTTGGGACTACAGATAGCCCTCACAATATCTATTATGATATGTATTAATGCTATAAGTGACAATTACATTGTTAGGTCTTGTGAAGCATGTAAAATGCCGTTATGGCTTATGCATACATGGGGGGAGGGGGGGGGGGGGCACTTTAGCATGGAGTGTTCAAGGTACTGTATCCCTGTCATCCCACAAGACGGATTAAACCAGTGACTCTGCAACATATTTTTGTGTCTGTTCCATCACACTCATGTCAAAAATATTTTCATGTACAAATTAATGATGCATAAAAAGCATTTCACAGTTCTCAGTATAATCAACAAATTGTTTATTCAAATTGAACATTTTTGCTGTAACCCTCATAGTTTACTGTAGGTTGGTAAATTTGTGCACACAGGCCAGCCATCCTTGCAGGAGGATATTTTGGGGAAGACAATAACATTGTTAAGGATGCTTCTGCAAGTGTCTGCCTCAAACCTCAGGTGCACAAGAGGAGGGATTTAGCTCTGAATGCCTGCCTACTACTGCAGCTGAAACAAGAGGAGGGATTAAGTTCTTGTCAATCAAGTGAATAGAGGAAAGCAATCGGAATGTGAACCACTGTCACCAACCAGAGTGTGTTAAACTGATGAAAGATGAAATGAATCTGAACTTGTGCTGGCACATAACCCCCAAAACATTTATGTAACAATAAATAACCAACCTTATCTGTCCTGACAGGAGATGAAAATATATTTCCAAGTACAAAAAAGTTGTACTTTACTTTGATCTCAGACAACATGTGGATGCATTCACGTGAGATGCAGTTTACCCTGAGAAACATCAATGGTTAATGCCAGGCACTTACCTTTCCCTGTGTGTGCAAGTTTATGGTAGCCTACAGTTTAATTATGCATAAAGGCATGCTGTCATAATGTTTCATCAAGAGCTGCTTAGAAAACGGTTTTAATTACAGCTTATTGTGCAATTTTCTAAATTACGTTTAACAATTTTTGTGGTTTAAAGTAATTTTGTTGGTTCTTAACACATCTACCTAACTAACTGTGTCATGTGTGGACCAGTCTCAGCAGGAATGAACTAATTAATTTATCATACAGTGTGGCAAAATGAAAGCCATTTTAAATTATTGACAGAACCTCTAACAAATTACAAGGCTTTGTTTTTTTTTCAAAAGGTGTCTCTGGCCCTGTCGTCCATGCCCTACTGTGGAACTGTCAGAGGCAATTATGCTTCTTTCTATCACCTGCCCTCCCGTGAATATTGCGTGTTCAAAAACCATGCAATCCCTCCTGCATGTCAGATATGCCTAAGTGTGTACAACACACCAGGGGCTCAGTCTCCTGGGATACCTGGCACCATATTCTGCTGAAAAGCTGACAACTATCCATTTCAAGGGCTCGACCTAACATCTCAGGAGCACTGGGGAGGACCCTGCCTTTTACTTCTGTTTTCCGGTTAAGTAATTATGCTTATTTTAGTAATCACACATGAGTTAAAATGAACAGAGTCGGCTTAAATATTTTAAAGTGGGACCGTGCTCTGCCTGAAACCAGGCAGCTGTATCTAAAAAAGGGAACATTTCTTTTCACCTTTGAAGAGGACTGCAGAGGAAATAAAATGACCATGCCAACAAGGACACAAAACAGTAAATATGAACTAAAATGTTCTGAATTATTAGTTTATACCCCTCACTGCACAAAAAAGACATTTGCAAGAAGTAAATCTTTTTTTCACCCAGTAGTGATAGCTCTTCGAAGGGGAAATCACCGACAGGTTACTACAGGTGTTGCTGGAAATGGAAAAAAAAACCCTGTCTAATAAGATGACTCCTTTTCCAGATGTGTCTTGACATTTCTTGGCATTTCTGCACCCAGACCTGTCATGTCAGGTTCTAAATATAGGTTATTTTCCTGTAGAGAAGTTTTTTTCTTGCCTCTGCCACTGATCGGCTTTCTGTGAAAAAAATATATATGTAAAACTGTTACGTAAAAAGGTTCACTGCTAGCTTGCACGTTTCACTTAGAGAATGAGATGTTTATCACATTCAGGTTTGTGGATGTTGTCCAGTCAGTGGTTGATTCTGTACCAAGGATGTGGAGGAAAAGCTTAAGGAGCTAAATATAACATTAATTCTGAAACTAAAACAAAAAATGTTAAGATATAAGAGGAGATTAAATTCATGTCAGTGGCTTAATGAACATGTCAAGCAAAGACTGATAAAATATGTTTTATTTATAAGATTTTGATTTATAGTTTTTAATCTGTAGTTTTAGAGTTGACTGTTTGTATGCTGGAATGCACTTTCCAGATGAGCACAATAAACATAAACTGTGTCACATAGTAAGCTGCTAATGCACTTGCCTCTAATGTCACATTGTCAGGCACAGCCGGACTGAGGAAGAGGATCACGCACACAAACACCTTTTCCTGAAAACGCATACACAACACTTTTTTCATAACTTTGTCATCCTGGCCTTGTTAAGGACATAAGAAGCACACAAGAGAAGAACAGCCTGCACACCTCCACAAAGTGCAGCCCAGGCTCTTTCAGGAAGACTGGCACCTAGTTGATTGGTCACTCCCCAGCTGAGAGTGGCCTCAAGTCAAGATGGATCTATTCATTTTCTCACTAATTAAATCCGCTTTCAGCAGAGTCAAGGCCAGCCCATTACTTGAGATGAGCCAGAGTGTGCTTCCCCCGCTGCCAGCTGACATTTGGGGGACCCTCTGACCAAAGATAATCAGCAACATATGATGCCACCTTGGTCTCCATTGGAAACAAAGAACTGATTGAATTGTCTCATGCAGAAAATTACGATATTCACAGACAGATTTCATTCAATTATGGGCTTCAGCAATATGGGTTTAAAGTGGACTTTTTTTTGCCTAAACCTAACAAGATGATAAAGCAAATTGCTAGTATCACTTTAGAGATTTATTAGTTCACTCACTCTTTTCTGTTGCAATGATGATATCCTTTCACTCATTATTCATGTTGATCCATGACAGCTTTGTGTGTTCTTTCATTTATGTACACTATAGTGTTTTGTATTAGTAGCATTTATGTGAATGTGTCCATAAAAAACCATACATGCAGCATGAGTATTGCAAATCAGTCCTTTAAAGCTTTACCGATTTCTAACACTCTGTATTAACCCATTATTTTGAATGTTGATATTATTCTATTTCTGAGTCATCTTCAAAGACCTATGAGCATATACTGAGGTTCAAAAAAATGCAAATTTGAAATTTATGCACACAATGTAACATAATTCAAAAAGGCACATCTATATTTCTGATTTCCATACTTAATTTCCTATTTGTTGCGAGTAAATCTGGGTTGTTTTTTTTGTCTTTTAAAGTAAAGGTCTGCATAGGCCTGGAACTGAAACCTGAGCTGGACCTGAAGCATGAACTTTAATATCAAAACTGAATCTAGCCCCAAAAATGATAATGAATTATGTTACAGTATATAAAATTCAATGTCTTAAACACAAAACAGTCTGCAAGTGAACACATAAAAATAGGAAAATTCAGCTCAACAGTCCAATAAAAAGAACAGCCCTTTTCTGGGAAAAGGAAGGCACTTAGACAAAAAGCTTTCTTAATGTTTAAATACATGTAAGTAAGTAAATAAATTAATCCTCCATTCAAACTTGATATGCTTAGTAGCCTTGAAAATGCTAATTCCCTTTGTGTGCATGTCGTTCATTCAAAATGAGATTTTATACCACATTGTAGACTGCAGTGCATTTAAAACTTGACACCCGGAAATGCAATACTGCAATTCTGCAATTCTGTGCAAGAGCACCCATGCATTATCTATGACTATCAATATAAGATTAAATATTTCCTCAGGGAGAATGTGGTAATGAATCAAGAAATCGACTGAAATCACATTATTCAGGTCTGTCACAGCACGGGCTACCATGCCATTAACTGATGCCTACTCAAAACCAAGACAGGGGATACCTAACTAGCGTGAACTATGAAAATGGTCTAGGGGATCAAATCTGCAACTATGCTACCTAGCCGCTGTACGTAACTTACCCTGTGAACTTGGGCCTATGTCAGTGTGAGCAGGATATTGGATGCACCTACCGAAGCCTGCAAAAGAACCAGCTTACCTGAGGGCTTCATGGCATCTCCCAGTACGAGCACCATCCTAGCTTTCTTCTGAAATGGTGTCCTCCAGCCTGGTATCTCCATTCATGTTTTATTTAGGTGTCCCAAAGTGATGATAATGAAAAAACAAATCACAAACGTCTCCAAAAACTTCTCACGAGTGTGCAGCTTTTCGCACAGCTGAGCGGGACAAGTCATCTGCCGCCACTGGAACTCTCTCCCCGTCAATTTAAAAGACACCAGTCACACCTCTCAATCACCTGACCCCCTGCAGCCTTCAAAGTCAGTATGTAATAGGTTGTCCCTAACCAGCTCCCTAACAAGGTCAAAACGGACATGAAAGTTAGACGATAAAATCATCTGGATGTGTAGTATGTCATTGATATATTTCATATGTTTTTTACTAAAGCTACACTTTACCACTTTACAGTGGAAAGGAAACCCTCTGACTCTCATAGAACTGACTCTGCACTAGCGCACTCTGCTGTAACAACTGGTTACATTGCACTGTTACTCCATTGGTGTTGTCATGGTTATGGACTGCTTTGCTTTGCCTTGCTTTCTGTCAAACCATATTCACGTATAGTTAACTATCTGGTGAATAACGACAGCTTCGTATATATTTATTTGATGGAAGAATTCAGTTTAAACTATGCATCAATGAATTCTGATCATGTTCTTTAATGCATGTACCTGGCTAATGGCTTAGATAAAGATACAGAAACAGAAATATATTCATATTTTTAAAATAACACTGAAACTGGACTGACTGATACCTGCTTTTTTGTGAAGATATGGATTTAGAAGCATTGGCATTTTTTGTTTATATTTAAACATTTTTAACAAGTCCCCTGACCTATTCCTCTCCCCCGCACCATCCCTTGATTATATAGATTAAGCTGAGGCAGAATGAATAGAGTGAGTACAATCAATAGTGCCCTTCAGATGGCAAATGGCTGTAATGGATGGGGAGAAACAATAAGCCGTTGAACAATTGGTATTTGAAGCAAGTGTTTCAGTAGAGCCCATATTCAACAATAGCAGGGGAACAAAAAAGCTTTTTTTCTCTTCACTTTCATTCCTATATTTTTCCCCCAGACAAGAGGACAGTTCTTAACAAAAGTCTCTGTGTTTTTTTTTTCCTCTCTGAGGATGACATTCAGTTTTGGCAGGTGAAAATGTCAAGTGCAGGCAGCTATCTTACGCTGACTTCAGGTGGCAGGAAGGAGATAAGCAATAAGCAAGAGTCCTATAAAATGGTCTCAATAAATTATTAATGGAAACCCTGATATTACAAGCATAATTAATTTTGCTCATTGACACTTGGGAAGCATTTAATATTTTTGGGAAACCCTTGGATTAAATTATTGTCAATTTCCCTGCACTACATGTTAGACAAGATAAAGTCAATTCCACCAGCATTCTCTATGTAAGGTCAGAGCTCCAAAAGTCTCATATCAGAGACAGCAAGTGACAGACATGCAAAGCTGTATGAATGTGCACAGTAATCATCACAAATCTAAGAACTGTAGCCTTTAAAAACTTTCAGATTAAAGTCTGCTATCTAAAAGTGTTTCCCCAAGTACAATTACATCACTGGTATTGAGTCAAAGCTATTTTCCCTCCTGGTGGCATTGCTAAAGGCTACCCCGTGAAGCATTTTATAAACCTGGGATTTCCAAGGGATTATGGTCCTTTTTCTTCACTGTTACAGTATTTATCTTGCATAGGTGGAAATTTACTTAAAGTGGAATTTTACAATAAAATTAGGAAGTATTTTTCCACTCACAGAATCACAACTGCATGGCATAGATGACTGGGTTATGAAAAGAAAAAAGATTCTTAGAGTGTTAAAGACCAGGACTGATACACACTGAAAAAAACCCTAGAATATGGGCTGATTGACAAGTGTATTGCCTGCTCTCATCACTAAACTTCTTGTTTTTATATGTCCTTAGAATAAAGAAATCTTCATCAATCTGAATTTTGTTTGCTTTGTTGAATGAAAGTGAGGTGTAAGAGACAGTCCTTTGTAAGTTTGGTCAGGGGCATAGAAAAAAAATTATTGCACACTGCAACTGTAGAAAACTAGGATCCCTAATGATAACATGAAGATAATGGCAGTTACTGTACCCTAAAATACTGGGATGTTGGATATATTTTAGGTCCAGATACTTGCATGATACAACTTTTATTTATAAGTTTACCACTAAAATAAAGTTTTATCACTATGTTTTTCAACTTGTGTTGAGTTATGGATATGGTGCATAATATGTGGGCTCCTCTGTCCACATACACATTTCCTCAGCAGCCAGAATTAACAGAAGTCTCAATTTGTAAACTCAATCTTCCTACAAAGAACAAAAGCCTTCTGTGAAAAGAGAAATACAGATTTCTCTGTCTCCTTGTGTGTCTGCCTCAGATAAGCACAAGCTGTAGAACACAAAGGCTGTTTCCAAGATTCTCTCTTTTGTCTGAACGCAGAAAAAAAGAAAACAAAACAACCAAGACCGATGGCTCTTTTGTCATTAGCAATCCACAGAAGTGAAGATGCAGCTTGTTGGTGAAGCGCATTGATTCATGTTTTAGAGGAATTGTTTTGATGTGTCTCCCATGCATACACATACTAATTAAATGCTTTATCCAATTCTGTCGGAACAGAAATCATTAAACAAATATATGAACAAAGTTACAGGATATTACGATTTTTTTTTTTTTGGGGGGGGGGGGGGGGTGCAGGATTGTAGTAAAGTGTGTCTTTTGAAAGCAGATGGAGAGAGAATATTTCAAAACATTGAAAAACTGTTTCAGGTTTATTTAACTAAATTCATTCAGTAACATAATAAAAATGGTACTATGTCATCTTAATTATACAATGTTCCTGTGAAATTTACACTTAAGCTAGCAAAAGCTCCCCTATCACAAGTCCTGACCTACATGCATTATCACCCTTGCACATATTCCTGTGGACATTTGAATTATTTCACACACTATTCTTACTTAATCCTGACATCAATAACACTTAAAGAAGGTCTAAATGTTCCTGCCATTTAGGTGTGTAATTACAAAAAAAAATGTAATAAGCTGCACAAAATTAATTTTGAAAATCGCTCTTGATCAGTTCCATTTACAATCAGATAAAGTGGTTTAAAATACTCAGTTTCAGCACCCTAAAATGTGGCAGTTTTGGTTGGTCCTTATCACGGGCCAGTCAACACTGAAAGTGACATGTAATGAATTTTTAATGGTGTGGCTGGAGTAGCAGCTTTGTGAAATGGAGCCAGACATTAATGGCTTTGTCTCCCCCTAATTTCCTTCATCTGGCCTGTTTAGACAACGCTGACTTATTGGGCATTAAAAATGGTAATTTAAGGGACTCATTCCTGGAAAGGTGGACTGGGTGTGCGAAGGGGAAGCCAGCTGGAGAATCTGGGTGAGCTTCAGAGCAGTGGATGCAGTTAATTGCCGACCTTTTCAGGTCACATTTGTCTTAAGACCAGGACATCTGCGCCAGTGTTTAGTACTTTTTCTACAATTTGTCAGACAAATTTAAATTTTGCTTGGTAGATTCTCAATAACTCTAAGCAAAACAAGGGGACGGGGACAGTTCTAGCCAAAGCAGATATCTTGTGAGTTTTATTTATAGTGAGTCAGATTTCTTGCCTTGATCATCCTCATATCACAGCTGTTGTTGAGACCATCTCAACTGAGTTCAAATCAAGATGAGACTGGGACAATAATAATAATAATAATAATAATCTAATAACGAATACAGGTCCCTAGCAATCTTGATAAATTACTTTTATATTAATTACCTTAAAATTAATTTGCTATTGAAATTTGCTAAATTACTTACAAATAAATTTGCTATTGAGAACTAACATTTTCTTGTGAATTCTCAGCAGAAATTAATTCGAGTCTCCAATATTCAGCATTCAAGACTGAACCCAAAATGTCTGAGTTCAAACTATGCCCAAGACTGTCAAAATGTGGTCTTGGGTGCTACAGACCTGTGTCATGCCATAATTTGCACGGCCTCCTAAGGCTTTCTTGATATGAATGAAAATAAGCTCCATTAAAGTGGGTGTAAAGATTCTGCTGGGTTTGAGGAACCCTGCTGTAGTGGCTTCACTGGACAGCTGTGCTTGGGGTGACGGTTCCTCTGTCAGTCAATAAAAACAGTGGAGTCAAGTGTCTTTCTGTCACTCCTCTCTTGCTTTACCTGCTTTTCGGCAAGCTCTCTGTGCATGCCCTGCGACTATCTTAACAAGGCACGAGGAGCACTTCCACGCATATGCCAAACATTACCATCTTTGTGTTCAGGGCCCTGACTTCCTATGTCTGACAGAACATTTCAGCTGATGACTGGCTTTGGTGTGGCACTCCTCACCAAGCTGTCAGATTTTGTTGTGCTGTCATTTTCTAATGATCTGTCACCCACTGAAACATCTGTTGAAAATAGGTCTGTGTAATATGTAGACAAGCAAAAAAAAACAAACAAACAAAAAACACATTACGCAAAAAACACGGGACAGCTTGTCTTTCTTGGCAGTAGATGTGAATTCCCTGACAATGTGAATATATCCATTGGAGAGAATAGAGACTGGCTGTGTGACATAGGTATAGGTATACTGGCTGGGAGTCTGATGAAGGGACAGACTAGAAAAACAGGCGGAGATGGGGCAGAGGAGTGATGCTGTGAATGGCTGATATGGAAAGGAAGAGGTGAGTAAGTGGGATTTTGATAGTAGTAGATAAAACTGGTTAATCTAAGTTTGGTTAGATGAATAGGGGTTGTTTGATCACTCTCCTCCAGAATCTTAATTTGGAACTTCAATGACCCCAGTGTGGGGTAAATTGAAATCATTTGGACGATCTGAAATGTAAACGACAAAGAATATGCAGTAATGATTTACATGCTGCATTAATGTCATTTAGGAAGACTGAAATTCTCTTTTGCCTTATGTCAAGAATTGCAATTCATAGATTGAACTATAGATTAACAGATAACTAAGGCAGGTAATAACTCATGCCAGCGTATTAGACACTTGCCATAGCCTTCAATTAAAGATTCACTAGTAACCGCAAACTGTCACCTTTAAAGAAGTGGGTCCATTGTATCATTCCTGAGAAGTGCCTGAACATTACCTGTTTTGCTTTGACCTTTAACTGGTACTTATGTTCTGTGGGTTTTCATTTGTACTTCAACACTTGCCAAGGCTTGTTGTCATTATAGTCAGCTATTTTGTGCTGTATTGTTTGAAAAATAACAGCATTATGCTGTTATATCAATATATCAGCTTGCTGCAAAAATCTATTGTGCTGAGGCACGTAATGGCTTCCTGGTGAGCTTTACTTTGTGTTCACAAAGCCCCAGCATGAAAAGTGTATTTCCACTGCCACTTATGCCAGAAGGAATCGTGAGGTTTGCTAATGTCACCGTCATTTCAAAGTTTACATATATATGCTGGAATACAGTGCATGTTTTTTTTTGGTATAGGCAACGTTTCACTTATTTTTATTTTCTCTGAGGTTATGGCTGTCTTTGGGAAAACCAGCTGGATGTGGAGTTGATGGTGACTCAAACTGTCATTTGGAAAACAGTGAGGCGCTGACTTGTCCTCCTGCCATTCAGTGATGGGACATTTCTGATGACTAATGGCCACTATAAAGGAATCTGTCAGACTACTTCTTGCGGCAGCATGCGTGTAACCTTCAGCTATAGATATAATCACGTTTTAAACAATGTCATGGCATGACAGGTGCTAGCTAAATGAGTTTCCAAGAAAATGTAATGGTAACACAGAAATCTTAAATATTGAACAGACAGTCAGCTGAATGTGCTTCACATTGAAAGCTCTGTGCCTGACATCGCTGAGGCTATAAGCATTCTGATTTGCTGGCTCATTATCAGCATTCTTTAAGGGGATGACAAGAATGCAGGAGTTGAATATCTAGTCAAAACATAGAGTATCTGTGGCAGAACCTCCTAGACAAAAAAGTAGTATGACCCAAGCTGAGTCATAATGAATACAATATTTATAATATTACAGCTTATATAACTGCGTGGAAACTGTTGCATATTTTCCCCAGCAAGTAGAGCAGTTTATGTACAAAATTGAACTGTCTCATTTCACATTCCAAAGTTTATTGATATGGTTTACTTTGCAGAACACCTTTAATAAAGAATAATCCCTCTGCAGCCTTTCTGTTACTTCAATACTTACACAACTTGAATTTAATAACAAGCCCTAAACAGGTTAATGTACAATAAAATGTATTATCATTGTATCAGTTTGATACGCACATATTAAATGTAGAAGAAATATAAGGTTTCAAATTGAATTTCAGTGGCTCATTCTAACGTTAGATGGATTTCCCTGACTCAATTTCTTTGTCAAAATAGCATAACAGATTATAAAACAAACGTAAAGCTCCATGAGATTATTTCTAATTCTGTATTCATTGGCCTAATGAACAGACTCCTTGTTGGCGAGAATCAATAAGTCTTAGAAACAGTTTTAAAGAAAAAATAAATAAATGTCCTCATCTGAGCAAAAAATACAACACAGAATCACACCGTAATGTGGCATTATGACAAACAGTCGAAGTCTGGAGGAACTGAATATAATCACCTTCATGTGCACAGTTATGCATATTGCCAGCATGACACAGAAAAGCATTGTCAATACAAGACATTCAGCAACAATACAAAAAAAAAAATAGTACTGAATATTATTTTGTAAAATAAATCACAAACATACTGTTACATTTTGGACAGTTACATAAAAATGTTACTGTAATGAGACTTGACTTAGTGTTACCCTGAAAATATACCTACTTTTAGAGCAACTTGAGCATGCCACAGAAACAAATGTCACCCACTGATATATATGGAAGCAGCACAAGTCTAAAAGCTCCCACCATATTCGAAAGGTTACAGGATACAAATACTAAGACAGAGCATTCCTTCATTTCATTCCCCTCCAAATATTTCCCAAAATATATGTTTTATATTTCCAAATCGATGTATCCCATTGGATATGATGACATTGTTACCAGTGAAGATTGTTTTGGCTGGGCATGAGATGAAACCCCATTTCTGTGGGCAGACAGAGGCGCATATCTGTAATGAAGGGCTATGCTGTTTCGGCTCATGGTTACAGAAGCCATCAAACGAACAGAGGTCAGTTTTAGTATGTGCATGTGGAACAGCGTGCAACAGTGTACCGAATCCAATAAAAAATATTTTCACCCCCCACAAGAAAAAAACAGAAATAATGAAGTGTGAGCAAACACAATACCAGGGGGCAAGCCCAAACATGTCATAACAAAATTTTAGGCTCTGATTTGTCTTCTCAAAATGTTATTACTTCCTTGGAGATTCAACAAGCTAACACATGTGGCAACACTGAAACAGCTGAATGCATCAAATTAAAGGTTTTCACATAATTAATAATCATACCTGTTCAAATTCTCCAATTAAAATTAGAATGAATTCTACTATTTCAAGTGTCTACTAATCAAAATTGGAGGATGGACACACTCATTTCAAACAGGAGATATGTTATCCAGAATGATCTTGAGATCTTCATCGTAACAAAAACAGCAAGTCACTAATACACAAACCATAGGTCTTTCAACAGTTATTCAGTTATCAGATGCTAATGTTTACTTAGAAAGTTAGTATGAACTTTCTCTACTAAATTTTACTTAGAAAGTGAACAACTTAGAGAGCAAAAGAACAACTGGTAAGTGCATGTAAGAAAACCAAAAGAACAAAGTGTGTACAGAAAATGACAGATCACCTTGGAGCAGCTGTCAATATATCACACAGTACTACAACAGCCAGTGCTATGATACCGTGATACACTAAATAAAATAATGCGTGACTGTAAAGCATAAATCAGTGTCCTTAAAGTGCTATACAAAAAAGGCAGCACTTACGTACTATATACAGTCATGTAAAACAGAACTGCCATTCAAAATATTACTATAAATATGATGCCAACCTACAATGAGTAGTTTTGGCGACAGCATGTTCATGGGCAGTGGTTGGAGCGAAGCAGCCTGTACTGTCCATATCTTCGTTTCAAAAGTGCAACAGCACAGATTTGGAACAAGGTGAAGGAGAGGAATTATACAGCCAGCTAGCAATTTTCAGGAGTCAGTGTTTATAGACTGTGGATGGCAGGGCATGGCGTGGATGAGTGCACATGAATCATTTCTCTGCAGTAAAGCAGTCCACTTCAAAAAATGAAGAATGTGCAGACAATGAAGCGCAAGCAGAATCAGAAAAGCCAGTGACTCCATGCCTTTTGGGTCAGACATGTGCACTGTCTGAGGTCAGAGGTCATCAGTGAAGTGACAGGTGTGTTCTACTTCATGCCAACCTCTGGATGAACTGTGACTCAGTGTAAATAGCCAGTGGACTGGTTATTGGGATGTGGTGTCCAATAATTGCTGACCATATAAGCTAAGTGTTTGCTTGTTGTGAAATCTCTACACCAGAGATGCAACAGCTGCACAGTTCCTCTTTTAGGAAATGTAGCACTGCAGTGATCTGTAAGGTATCGTGACCACAGAAAACAGCCATACCTTATGTCCCATGCCTGTGTGCAAGGTGTACAATTGATGAACAGTCATAGTAGAGCATAAACTGGTATAGTACATAAGAAATACCATTAATCACTAATAAATATTTACCTGACTGCACATGACTAAAAAAAGCTAAAGCTTTGATTTGAGTCTTTGAGAAGTGGGAAGTTTTATTGGCTTTTTTTTTGGCATTGGTATTTTTTTTATTAGGATCTTGTAGTTAGTTTCATCTTGACATGCTACGCTGTGGGTCAACATGACTTCATTTCAGTCATTTAATATCCAGAGTGGCTGTGTATGTATACCATTATTAGCTACCGTAGTGGCATGCAAATGACTGGTTGTCCTCCCAGCTCCTAGAACTAGGCACTTGCAAACCATAGAAACAGCAGCACACAGAGATGTCGCTTCTGTGTGTTTGTGAGCGGATGTGTATTTTGGAGCCAACGTCAGAACAGCTGGATGATAATGTACATGCTGCCGTTTTTAGTTGAAGAAGATGGGCTGGTGGGATACAACAAAAACACCAGGTGTGGAAGCTGCGGGGATATTGAGGGTTAAGGCCTGAGATGCTAATCGCTGCAGTCTCCAGCAGTTCACTGAATTAGTCTTTCACACGCCCTAATACAGGGCTGTGGCGCGTGCTTGCACCAGAACATCATCGGAAAGGTTACTTTGTTGACCCTCCCGCTGTGATGTCATCATCTCCCTCAGTGATGTGTGTGGCACACTGCCTGTTTCTGCTGAGGGGGAAAGAGTGGTTTATGCTCACATTCATTGTTAGAAGGGAATGGTCTTCTAGATAAATATTAGTGGTGTGTGATTTCTTAGGGTACACTCAGGCACCATTTCTGAAAAGCAGTTAGACTCTGCTGAGAGCGTTTTAAATTTTCCCTGTCCAGCCCATGTATTATTTACTTAACACAACTTTGGAGCACACACAGAATGTGTTAAAAACCACAGCCATCCTGATAGCACAGCTCTCTGGCTGTATGTCTAAGGGGTTTCTTACAGTGTTTTTTTTTTCCAAAAGCATATCAGACAGCAAGTGACAAATTATTCAAATGCTTATTTTCTCATTATAATAGTTTAGATAATTAATTTGGGAATTTCCTCTTTTCTCTGGTGAGAATGCATGAACAATCCCTTGGCATATGGATCATTGTTACCACCTATTACAGTCATTATGGACTATCTCTTCTGAAAAATTAAAAGGGTGTGTCAAAATCAGATGTTTCCTCCTGTGTATATTGTAAAACATATTAACTTATTAACGTTCATACACTGTTTTTATATACAACATAAAATTGCAGATGTAATTTTTGCGGTTCTTGAGCAATCAGTACATATTGATAATCTGAGTCAGTGTATTGGTTACCCTGTGGGGAGTGAAAGAAATGTAGACAAACACTTACATAATCAGGTTTTATTTAGAGTGTACTGATTTCTCCTCAGTCTGTTCCCAGACTTCTGATGGGATTTTCCTTTCATTCGCTAGGTAGGTACCATCCTTTAATGCATACCTAATGCTGCATTGATAAACATACTGTACATGCCTGCATATCATATGTAGTTTAGCAATATGTAGCAGTAGTCAGCAAGTGCTACTTTGAGTTAGCTGCCTGATTGCATTTACATTACTACAAATATCAAGCTAGCTAGCCACATGCATGAACAATTGCAAACTTGTTTTTTTTTTTATGGGTCGATTTTTTTTCTTCTGGAATGTCTCACTCAATTAAACAAACTCTTGGGTAATTAGGTGTATGTATTTTTCCCATCAATGTGGGTTGTATTGATGGAATTAAGTAATCGCATCAGCCCTGTAACATATTACTGTTTGCTCCCACTGCTACAGTAGAATGGTCGTTGTGATCAAGCTTTTTGAATGTTTTCAGTCAAATTAAACGACAATCACTGACTGTTGCACAGTGTGGATGTTGCACAAATGTTGCGCAATCATATTTCAGCTATCACAGGAGAGTGCATTTGATATTGTTAGAAGAAAATAAAAAATACTCCAGGGTAACAGTATGTTCTACAAACAATTATGCATTCTATGCATAATTTAGAAACGTCACATCTCTTGTTTATAAATACAGTCTGTGTCATGTCTCAATGATCTATGTACATGACTCCTCCTCCCACCGCTGCCAGAAATACACATGGTGGCCTACTATATGTCACAAAAAATACAGAACAGATACTTTTGAACTGAAGCAGTTTTACATAATTAACTTTAATTCCTTGTTCACCAGTGTCACCCCAGTGATGATGCCGCTAATTTTAAACAGATACGAGAAACTGCAACTTGGATTCAATCAAGGTTTATCCATAGCTTAGACTATCAAATAAACAGAAATGCTACTTTTTCAATGCAAACAGTTCTTTTTTGGCTAATTCTGGTGAGTGGTGATCTCACTGACCTATGTTTTTAAAGGATAATCGTAACACCCGGTTACACCTTCAGTTCAATTAATCAATCAAATTTTAAGTCCCATAGTGCACCAGGCAAACGGCAAAAGGAGGAGAGGCGCATCTGTTGGATGTCATTTGAGTGACTCATAGGTGCTCAGATAACTCATGGGCTACTGAGTGCAGGGTAATGAGGGAACCCTAGCTGACAAAACCTACACTTCCCCAGTGTAATGAAGCTGCGGACTCCCATTTGTTGTCAGTGAATGACAGAGCTCAGACTCAGACCCCTGCCTTACCCTTCATTCAAAAATTAGTTGAATTTCTTCTGAAGAAAGGTCACCTCCTTGCCTCATCCCTGATCATGCTGTTGTAGTCCAAATCATAAAAAGCAAGTTGTGAGAGCAGCATTTGTGTTACACCTGATCAGGAGACAGATGCTCTTCAATTATTGTTGCCACCGTTGCAGAGGGGACTTCTAGATTACCTCATTGTCCCGCTGTGCTCTTGTCTTAGAGTTGACGCACATATACTTGCCATATGATAAGGTCACCAAAGCTCAGTCTCTTAGTCATTCTAAGGGGACAGTGTTCTTTTTTCCACCACATTAAGGAAGAACAGTTGTGACATTCTTGGTTCCCACATGCGAAGCCAGCATTGACAGTTTTGATGTCAGATGGCATTTAGTGTTAACTCACGGGAAAACCCGGGCAGACTTGAGAGGGCCATGCAGACAGGAAGCGCAGAAGCCACTCTGAAATGACATGCCCCTGGTTTTATTAAGGTGCAGCAATCTAAGTCCTGTGCCGCTCCACGCACTGCAAATCAGCGCCGACATTTGGGGGCATCAACGGAAGTCCCCCAATCTTCTGCACTGAGTGTCAGTTTATAAGCTTGTTAATCTCCTCTGGAGTGAGCGGGAAAAGGTCACGGGCCTGCTGCTCTTTTCGTAATAACAGCCGGCGTAATGCCCTCGCCTTGCAGGCGAGGACTTGGGAGTCGTGATGGAGTGTTCATCTGGGCGTGGGATTGAAGATGCGCCATAATATGGAGGCCTTAGGCGGGGAATGCTATGTTTTGGAATACCCCAAATGACCTCTATTGCAGCTGCTCAAGAGCAGTATAGCTCTGGAGACACAGTTACTCCCAGTTACAATATCCTGTGACATGATGAGTGCTTGTTTAAATCAAACGTCAATGTAAATAAATTCCAAAGAGCAGTATTATGTGCATTACCACAGAGGACCGTCAGCCTGACTGTCATTTGTTTTCCTTGATTAGTCTTTTCTCTTGAAAGTTGTACTCTCCCCCTCATAACCTTAGCATGTTTGTTTCCTCATTTTCTTTACTTACTGACTTCATTAGTACAGGAAAGCTCTATCACATCTGTCTGTACAACTGTGCTGGGCTGTTTCTGAATGAGTAGCCCTGGTGATTGAAGCCACACAAGCTTGTGTATGTGCAACATGAACAATGTGATCTTAGAGCCTAGGAAAGTTTGTCTATGATGCGACCTTCATACCTTTAAACCACTTGTGGTTTTTGAGCTACAAGCAGTGTTTATGAATGAATTGAAATTATATAAACTTTGCATCTTAAATTCATTTCACAACAGACAAAGAATCGCAAAGTACATCTGTTCACATCCTAGTAAAGATAATGTATTAATAGTAATGAAGATACCAGAATCAGTGTTTTACAAAAGTTTCATTCCTGTTCAGCAAAGCTCAAGCATCACAACCTCTTATGATGAACAACTTAAACATTATCTAGAACTAATTAGCATTACCTCAAATGAGCACAGAATATCTGGTTTCCCTGGTGATAAATGTTCAGACTTATGCTGTTCACCAACGCATTAGCTGTGCTTTGAATGCTGCTTCTTCAATCACTGAATTAGTATTTTAATTGAACATTCACTTAGTGCTTACACCTGACAATGAAACTGATTGAGGTGTGAGAGCATCTAAGTGGAGAAATATTGCCTTCAGCTAAATGCAAGTGAAATCCCTGCACAACAGCCAGTAAACAGTTATCAATTCTGCAAGACTACCTGAACGAGTACAACAAAAAGTTAACCTTGTGTTCCGTTCTTTTACCTTTTTTCACTTACCTGTGAAATGATTTTTTTCAATGTGACACCTGCCACAGACCATATACACCATTATTGTATATGTCCTGGCCATATACACCATTAAGTGTAAACACTTACAGATTTACATTATAAAAACTATTTTGCACAACAGTGCTGATCTATGGGGTGCTTGTGGAAAGGTAAGGATCATTTGGCTGAAGAGAAACATAATAAGGCAATATGTTTTTGTTCTTTATCATCATGTTTGTTCCTGGAAAACGAAGAACAAGAACTAAAAGTTCTGGTTTGTGCATTTATGGCTTCCAAAAAACCAAAAAGTGAAAGTTGTGAATGTGAAGTACAAGTAAGTTTGATTCTTGTTCTTTGATAGTGTGACTGTGCTCCTTTTATTTAATAAAATGGGTGTATGTGATGATTTAAAGGATGTATAGATGAGGTACAGCAGCTGGAAGACCGTGAGACACATACCTACAGATACATAAACTAACCTCTTAATCATTAAGCATGTCAATACCTACTTCTGACTGTTATAAATGGCTGCCTTTCTCTTTGAGGACATGAGCCAATGTAATAAGATGGTGTGACAACTGGAATGGAAATATTAAAGTGAGCCTTCCCCAGAACTGTGTTTATTGTTAATCGCTTGTTTAAGGCTTAATTGTTTGTGTAAGGCTCCCTGTCATTTAATTCACAGCTGTATTGATAACTGAGCTCAATTCATTCAGTTCCACCCCAAAAGGATAATTTAATTGTTAATTGTCCAAGTGTAATCATCTATTTGTACTTGTGTCATTGTCTGTTTGTTTAATTTTAGCTGACCAGCTATTGGCAATGAGCCTCACCTACCTAATTAAAGGAAAGTTAAATACAGGTGTGCGACTAGTAGAGAGCTCACTTTTGTTTGAGGAGTTTGGCTGTGTGCGCCCCATGACTGGTTGTTTTCTTTGTAAATGATTTGTTTTTGTGAATTTTGCACCTCCTGCTCATTTTTTTGGTGAGAAGCATCAGGCAGCTTCTCCACGGGTAACTCACGTTTCATTCTGAGAGTATGAATTTTCCCTGTTCCACTTGCTTTAAGAAGTTAAGAGTTAAGATACATCTGAATGCAGATCCCAGTTGTGTGCTTTTATGTGAGTAGTAGTATAATGGAAATATAGCTACTGACACCACTGAAACTACTCCCAATTTAAAGCTCCACACACTTCATGTCTAAGATGAGAATGCTGTGTCAAAAAACATGGTATATATATTTTAATTGTATAATAATTTCTATTGTGAAAGGGTGTTGGTAGCAGTGGTGCTGGGGTCAATTACAATACACCGCTCAAATTCTTCTGGAAAAAAAGACCACCAGTTCACCTCAGTATATTTGTTTAATATTTAAACATCAGCACAAGCTTGACATCGTTTTTCAGCTTCCCAGAAAGAGTTTAGTAAGAGTTAGAAAAGAAAACACAGGGGAACTGAATACACTCATACCAAGGACTTGATCGTTTTTGCTTGGCTCAGCTAACTAGATACTTTCATTTTTCCAGTAAACAATGTAGTAAAAGTACATAGTTGTACTTTTATCAAGCAAAAGGTATACAGACTGGACTTTAAAAGTGGAAGACAGAATGGTGATTGAATGTCTGCAGTCACAAAGCAGCTCATGCTTTTGCCCATCATCAGTCCGACTATGATGAACTGGTCCACACCTTTCCCTCCTTTTTTCCCCTCACAACTGTTGCCTGTGGCTGCACAGCAGAGGTCACAATCGGCTAAATAAAAAGGTTGGCGAGCCACAGGATGTAATGTAATGCAACAGCAACCAAGGCTAAAGCAAGAAAACATTCTGCCTCAAAGCAGTGCAGTAGCTGCAGCATGTAGCTCTCTCATTGGCCAGAACGCCGCTGTCTACCACAGGACGGAAGCAAAAGCAGGTCGAAAGTGGAACGAATAATCTCATGGGTTTAAACTGATGATACGGTCTTTATACAGCACCACGGCAGTAACTGTAAAATAAAAATTACTCAGGTTTTGTGGAAAAAACTGCAGGGAACAGTAGGTGACCACATTTTAGGTAGCTACAGTTTTAATAAAACTTTGACTAGCTACTGTACTCTCAAATCCTGGGGGCAATGATTTTAAAAAGTGTTTTGAAAGGTAAAAGATATCACAATATGTCCTTGTTTTCCTTAATGGCTAATCATGTAGCTCTAGGCTGTCACCAGTGTTTGTATAATCTCATCTGTTGTTTTCAAGAGGTATTGCTTACAAATTCAATTAGACTGTGGCAATGCACTCTATGACGAATTAGGTTAAATTAATTCAGCTGCCAATTTTTAACCAATGGTGCAGAACAAATTAATAAAAAAGTCTTCTTTACTTGCTCAACACTGTATACAAAATAATTTTGGGATGGAAAATGAGTAAGAGCCTATCAAATAGGCATACTACTGGGATGGAGTAGCTCACTGGTGGCTGCTTGCTTGGAAGCGCTGGAAAGGAAAACTTGAGGTGCTATGTTTATCCTGGGCTTCATCCTCTGAGACAGAACACAGGAAACTGTGTCCTAGCACCAGTTACGGCTAACCAGGTAGGACTGAAAAACCATGGGGGTGAATTCCATTCTGTACCTGAGATTGAGAGTTTCTGAGTAATTTCCTGTTTCTTTTAATGACAGACAGGGAGAGGCTAGCAAAGCCCTCAGTGGTGTTCAATAAATGCCCATCAGAACAGCCGTTTGATTGATTCTAAGTACTCTCTGGAGTTTAGCCAGCACTCTGCCAGCGCCCTTCTCAGCAGTGGACACAGCAGCACTGTGTCAGCTACGCTTTGCCCCTCCACTGGTGCGGCCACTCCTCTTCACTCACCGCGAAAAGTGGCTGAAAGGTTTTTTTTTCTTCTGTTTCTTTCTTTTGCTGTGAGTAATCCATTCCTACCCTTTGAGTAGAGGAGGAAACCATCAGCCAGAGGCATCTATCAGGCTGCAAGGCACAGCAGCCTCAAATTAGAAGAAATACGTGTGCCATCACTCTAGGAATGGCCTCTGTCGTAGGAACAAATCATTTATTAGCTCTCTCTCTCTATCTCTCTCTCTCGCGGTTTGAATGGATTTGCTGACAATGTCTATGCTCTGCAGACTCGTGCATTAAAAAGAGCAGAAGAGAGATGTACTGCTCAAAGAAGGTAGCCTTTTAACCTCTCAACAATAAAGAGAGGCACCACAATACTAAGGCCCTGCTTTCCTCAGTCATCTGTACAGTCGTGTTTCACTGCTGCTACCTAGCGATCAGTGGCATCCAATTTCTCTCTCGTTGGCAGAGCCAGTGTCACGTGTTCCCCCCTGAAGGACTGTGCTGTCACCATGGGAGACAAGACCAAGGTGTTACAGACAAGGTATCATGACAACACTGTACAGTGACCAATTTGGTTGAGCTAGCAATGGCAGAGGAGTACTGCTGCTACCATCACCGCTAATAACAATTTTTCAGTGGAACTTGAGCTCCACAGCAATCACAAAGATGTTGTACAGTAGCATCTGGACCCACCCTTAATAAGTACCCGGGCAGCATTTAAAAAGATCAGAGATCAAAAATAGAAGAAATTTATTTCTTTGCAAATTCATCTGACAGCTTCAAATTTACTGAAATTGACTTATTTGAGATAACAGTTTTATCAACATTTTAATATGTTCCTTTTTTGATTGTTGTGTAAACTTCATTTCCCATCTCATTCATTCTGCTTAGTGCATATGGCCCACTGGATATGTGTCCACTTTCACTTTCCTCTCAAAGCATGCCGGATATAATGAAATCTGCTTACAGCTGCTTGGCTCTCTCAGTAGCCCAGCAGCCCAAAATTAAGCAGCATACTGGCCCACTTGGTTTTTGCAATGCTGCTGAAAATTACACCCTGTAACATCAGTTCAGTTCAGGCAGGAACAGCAGATACTGAATTTTTGAGTCCAGCTCCAGCTATAGCCAGTTACGCTGGAGGTCAACAGCTGAAGGTCAACGTTCCATTAATTTGGTGATTGTGCCTTGTATTGTCTGTGATAAATAGCACTGTAGAAACAGCTTAGGGTTTAATGGCATGTGAGTGTTTGTATATTAAAAAATGTAAAAACAGCTGTGATATTTTGTTTCAAATATTCTGCGTAAACTTCAAGAGTATAAGACATTTTGCCGGTTTCAGAAGTTCTAATGACTGAACAGAGTACAAGAAGGAAACAATACAACTCCAGGCTCTCTTAAATACATTTTTGGATGAGGCAATGTTCATGCCATACAATGATAGGCATGAAGCTGAAGTTAAGCGTGACATGTTCAATATAGAAACTCTTATTGTATGTGCCAAGAGGCATGCTTGTAATTGAGTTTTCTTTCAGGAATCACTCTGTGGGAAACAACTAAGCCTCGCAGTACAAGTGCTGGTTGGCAGACCCACTGCAGTTCCCTTCCACTTTAGAGCTGTTCTTCAGAGCTGTAATGAATTTACAATCAAATGAGCTACTGTGTGGTGTCTGTCCCATGTGTACGCTTTCATATCTTTGGTTTCATGAACCAAGTCTATGGAGAGGATGTTGTTTATTTGAACTCTGATTAAAAGAAGATGCTTTCTCTTCTCTTAATTTATGACATCCACCCTTAGACAGTCACCCCTGTGAGCTTCTGTGTAATTCCCAAAAGGCATTATTTTAGGTTGTTGGATTATTGTTTGTTGCTCATTTCACTGATGGAGCTGTGCTGAGCTCAACTTGACTTTGAGTGTTTTTTCTTTCATTTGGGGTGCTTTCAGCAACAGTTATTTATTTATTTATTTATTTATTTATTTATTCTAACAGGCTATTAAAATCCTCTTCATCCTGTCTTTCATCTAAGAGCAACATCCCTTCATTAAATCTCTCTTGGTATGTCTTAGAAGTCCTTGGGCTTCGAAAATTGATTTTTGTTGGCACAATCGTGCAAAAATGCACAAACTTTGGCATCTGCATTTCATAAATGCAGGCACTGAATTACTTTTGAATGCAGTAAAAATGCCTTGGAGACATTCTGTCAATGTTTTCATTTGGCTTGGTCACTCTCGGCATGGGACTTAAGTGCATTCCTGATCTGTTAATATCCCAAGTCCACGTTAAGCTGATGGATGGATCTACATACTGTATGGCTAAAGGTCAAATCCACTAAGAGCGACAATCAATAGACATTGAGTAAAACTGGCGGTTTCACGGGGGGACAGAGCACATCTTAATGAAACATCACCGATGTGTTATCTGGAATACATAAACAACTTCTGCTTGTATTTATCAAGTTTATCAATTTTTTCAAAATAGTGAAAAAAAGTTATTCTTTACATGTAAGTATCTTTACCTGCTAACTGCTAACATGGTTGTTACAGTTTTCCTGAAACCAAATACTTAGCAGCATATACTGGTGTGTGCAATTCAACGCAATACGTCTAAAAATGTCTACATCAATAAAAACACTCTACAGCTATCAGATGGTTAAATCCACTTCAGTCAGGTTACATCTACTCCAATCTGTATTTCACATTGTTACAGGCTGGCCTTTTCAATTTGCAAAGCACAACATTTGTCATTCTAATAGCTTACATGTCCTTGTATTCATCACTCTTAAATTTCATTAGACTTGGATTGCATGCCAATTAACTTAGACTGCTCTTCTCTAATATAATGCTGAAGGGGAACAATTTTCTGTTACACCATACAACTAATTATTGGTCCATTATTTGAATGTAAATTGTTCAGAGTTTTCATTACTCTTGGTGATTCCACTTTGATGATAAAACATTTTTTCAACTAATGAAATTGGCATTACTTTAAAAGGATCCGTATCATCATTTATCACTAAATCAGTGTTAAATATGAGCCAAATTAGAGTTAATCCAAGGATGTACTGCCCAATGCAATGAATTGAGCTGACTTGGCCAACTGAGTTAGTGCTTTGTTATTATTATTATTATTTTAAATTCTGAATTTTTAAAATTATTCTGAAAGTAATAAGGAAATTGAGGACATAATTTATCTTATTTAACTTTTTCAATAGATACCATAAAACTTAGCAGTTTAGCCATAAAACAGGCACATGTTTGAGATCTTGCTGGAGACCAGTGTATTTTGTGTGAGTTTCTGAAATATGTCAGCTCACTATACACCTCATTGGCTAAACAATCTGAACTATTAATAAAAAATCTGTACAGATTATCATTTATAAGCCTATCCAGACAATGACACATAGCACTTTCAATTTTTAAATTCATTAATCAAATCATTCAGATGGATTACTGTAATGTGTCTGTAATGCATAATGTCATCTTATTAATGTTAGCGTTTATTTTTTACTTAGCTATAAATTCATCTTCGTACCCTGACTAAATATCATTAGACACCTGTATTAAATATGAATATTTTCCAATTAGAGAGTTTGTGTTTGTGTTAATGCTGTGATCAGTAAAAAAAAATATTGGCTTTGATGGTCATATCATACCACTTTCTGACAACGAGGAGAGAATGACCGTAACATCACAATATAATTCATCCAGTGGACACCTTTAAGGAGTCTTTACTCAAAATGAGGAAGCTACATGAACCATATCTGAAATTGTTTTAAGTGAATCCAGTGTGAATCCAAAGCTTACCATCCTCCCATTTCAGTGATATTCATAACACAGGTACTTCATTTGCTGGTCATTCAATGGCCTCCATTTGCTATAAAATACTTACATATTTAAGTATTTTTCAATGGTCATAGTTTGTATGAGATTATTGAGTTTCAGAATAAAAAAACTATGGAAGTAAATTGAGAGCTTGTCTTAAAACTTGAGCAAACAGACTTGTCAAGGTCAATGTTATTTCCTGTTTAGAGGCATGACTTGTTTAGACTCATTTTCAGTTTTTTTCTGTGGTTATTGTCAGAAATTTACACAGCCAGGCCTTAATGAATAGCAAAATGAAAAATTTTCTCTTAACTCGAACAATCCTCTCAGTGAAAAAAGTATGAAATTTAAGTCATTTGAAGAAAGACAATAAACACAATAGAGAATCCATCAGTCATATTGCAGCCCTGGAGCACACAGTTATTTTCACCATTTCTAAATATGTAATTACACTTGTTATTTACCTTTTCTCGCAGAAATGCAAAGACATCATCAATTCTACAGCTGCATGTATACATAGAACAAGCACTGTCCATAGTTTGAACCTTGGAACACATGCAGTACAATTGCCGCCAAACATAGTGCATTTTACGTTGTGTACAGAATTCACTACTTACATTTTCTTTGAAATGTCCTTCCAAGACACGACTGGACTGGACTGTAGATTTTGATACTCCCTCATCCTTTTGATTTCTTTTGAATTGCTGTCATGCCAGGCTGTTGAAAAAGACATATGATCCAAAGAAATACTATGTTATTTTGTGCATATTGTTTTCTGGCAAAGCTTACACAAAAGTGTAATACAGACATCCCTGATTAGCAGACTTTTTGATTGCTACTGACTGAAGACAACAGTGCCTGTACCAGAGTTCTTTATCAGATGTAATTGATGAGGGTTTTTCATTCTTCTGAAGTTTTTGATTACTGAAGAATCTGACAATATGGCAAGCCAGTTTCATGAAAGCATTTCCATGTGCTGCACAGAAAAAATGAGTATGGTCGTTGCACTTGCAGGATTACACCCTAAATCGTCAGTGTGATAACATACATTTTTTACATTGCTTTAATATCTGTAGAATGCTAGCTGCCTGCACTTTATGCAGAAACATGTATAACGTCCTGGTACATACCCAGCCGCTCACACGTCCTTGCATTCACACACATTCAGCCATGGCAGCTTACTGTCAGTATGTGCTCAATAGGTCAGCAGGTCGTACAATGTATCATTAACACTACAGCAGACACCTCTAGACACAAGGGTGTGTCAGTTCCAAGTCTCTATTTGGGTCTTGCACAGGATGAAGATTTCATGATTGTCACAGCAGCAATGCCCTCTGATCTGGCCTGAGTTACTATGTCATTGATAAGTTTATTTGACGCTATACCTGTATACCTATTTCCTGTTTGATTTTTTTTTTTTTACTTTTCATGCTGCCATCATCATATACATCTAGTCCACCCAATTCACCTGGGAAGGTAACAAAGGGTGGGGTGGATTTTAATCTGTATGCTTTTGAAAATCAGAACCCTAGTAGTTTACTCTACTCAAGCAAGCAGAACACATGAACGCAAATAGGACAGAACCTCTTGGATCCATACCAAGAAGGCCCCTGACTGGCTGTCAAGGGAAAATGTGAACTGAATAAGCAAGAGTAGAGAGCATCTAGCTGATTTGTAACCACCGAGGGAAGACCTTCCATCACCTCAGCAGTAATCCCTTTGAGTGACATCATTAATCCAGGAATTCCACTTGAGTCGTCTCCAAAGAGGCTCCGATGGAGCTATCAGCTGGGCTGATCTTCTTGGAGATGAACAATGATTGAGTGCGTTAATCATACACCTACAGTACCAGCAGGTGGTTGTTCTGGAAATCACTGCAAAAGGATCAAAATGATTGCCCTTCACGTAGGCTCGATACTTTTTGAGTGGGGAAAACCCCACCATGAGATTCCTCTTGAGCCAGGAGAGTGTTTTCAACTGACGCCACCACATAACACATGGTAGCCGGTGGTTATGTGACATTACACTGTAAAGACAGCGTAACATGTCAGTGATGTTAGGTTTGTCTACCACCACTTTTCTGTCCAGGTCACTAGTTCAGTTGCCCCAGTTTGTGGAGACTGAAGCTACAAATTGTGAGAGCAGGTGTCCCTTCTCTGCATACAACATCACCATGCCCCGAGTATTGTCGACAGTAAGAGGCTGTTTTTCCTTCAGTGAAATAGGAACGTGCTCACCTTGAAAAGAAATCCTCCCTTTGCTTTTCAATTTATGGAACAGCTGCTGATGTCAGGGGCTCCATACTCTCACCTGCCTGCTCAAGATATATGCAACTTTTTACTTGAGTGGTTTTTATCTTCACCTTCCAACCCTAACAACTATCTTTTGATTTGTAAATTTTTTAAAAATCTGCAGCTCCAGGCATATTTTGTTGACTGGTTGTCAGGCATTAAAAAAGTGACTATTTGTTGCAGTAGTTAAACACAGGCATTAAATTCTGTTAACCACCACTTTTTAACTTACCAAACATCTAAAACTTTATGATTAGTAAATAGCATCAAGGAGCACATTTGTTTTAAAAAGCACAGGAGGACAAAGCTGGCTAAAGCTGCTTGGTTGATAGAGATTTGGCAGTCCACCCTGGTGGACTGATCCTCCTCGAATGTTTTAAACCCACCACGTGCAGCTGCTAAATGGGGCTTCTCAGCATACAATTTACAGTCAACTGAATTTATGGTTCCAGTCAATTAGAGCAATTAGGTTTGTAAATATGGGTGTTACTGTTGTGGTTCTCCACACCCCTTTCCATTGCTCGTCTCATAGTGAGAAAGTCGTTGTAACAGTGAGAATATAACACAAGCATTAGAGGCTCTAGGTCTGCAGGGCTTCTATTTCTATCAAAAGAAACTGAAATATCAACCCATAAAATGAAATACAAAGCCAAATTAATGTACTAGTCAAGCTGGTTGCAGTCAATGTTATAATCTGTGCTATTACATAGGCATGATATAATTACATCTTACAATTTATTTACTGCATAGAAACCCTTAATGATTACACAAGTATACAAAAAGTAATTGTATAAGGTTCATAAGTAATCATGATAGTACATTTGTTGTATTACATGAAGAATTGAGCCTCCTCAGAGCACTGAGAGTCATCTTAGCCTCAGAAGATAAGACAGGAACAACTAACACTGAGCTTACAGGGGCCTCAACTTGATCAAAAAAGGCTACAAGCTTCAGGCATCATGCCCCTCAACAGTGGATACAAATTTGAAAGGAACTGCACATCTAATGACTTTAGCTATTGGTCTGACACATAGCTAATTTGCCTCGGCAGAAATTTCCGTCTATGGTGTCATACATTTTGTAGTGCCAGGCATTGAAGTACCCCAAAGAGGATGTGAGTGCATACAGTACAGCCACACCAGTAAAGTGATTGGCTAGCTTTCATGAGAACAAAACAATCTAAGAATATGAGAATAGTATCACGATTCAGCCCATCTTACCTCATTATTTCTCTTGCAGTATATTGATAATAATCATGAGGAGCTATGAAAATACCCTCTCTTGCAAAGCACTTCAAAATCCTGGAACCATATTTGTGCCATGTGGTGCTAATCTTCCAATCACATAGGCTATTGGTCTTTACCTTGGAGGAATAGAAAAAATTAATGCTTTTCTACCCACAACATTCCATTTCTGTGCATTGCATACTGTAGCAACAAGCACTCCTCTTGTACCTGATAATAAACCTTGTTTGTTTCATGACTGTTGACTCTTGGTTGTTTTGTTCTCTACTTGTATATCCAGGTGTTGAGATCACCTGTATTAAAACATGGCTATGATTTTTTTTTCTGTGCTTACACTGAATTAAAGAAGGCATGGACATGGGGCTTAACCTCCGTGGGGCTGGGGTTTTCATTTTTGGGAAGTTTGAAAGTGTGCGTGTTAAACACAGCAAGCAGAGGATGAATTGATGGGGATGTGCCCGCAGGATTCTTACCCTTGTTTATCCTTTTATTCTGTTGTGGTTTGGAGACTGAAATACAACCCAATTCGATCTGTTTTATTTGAATGCAAAAGGGGAGAAAGCCATTTTCAAATGCAGTGGGGAAAAAAAAAACAAAAACAAAAAAATCAAAATGAAACACTGAACCGTTTTACCTTGGGGCTAAAGGCAGTGTTAAGTATGCATCAAAATTCTCCATCTGCCACTTTTACAGCCAAATCGCAGAAGCACAAACCCAATCAAATGTGATAAAGATATTCAAAGTCGTGCCTGTGGAATCAGTATTCTACCACTGTGAAATAGGCTGCAGGGACAAGGGCTGGGTACCATGCCGGTAATGTCATGGAAACCCAAGACACCGAGTAAACAACACAATCAGCAACATTTTTTGCCTCTCAGCCCAAGAACATTTGTTTTAGGTTGTTTTTGTTCTTCTGTGAGACAATTGACAATGTGCACAGATCCCCAGTCTAGTAGCTACAATTTTGACACTGTATTTTTCATCTGATGTGTCAGGTGTCATAACATTAATTCCACTTGTCACCAGATTCACAATGTCAGCAGTTTTGGTCACAGCCTAGCATTAGAAGTCCAGATAAAGTTTAGTTTATAAGCTGGTATGATCGAAGCCACAAACCTTTTAATGCCACCTCTGTGATCCAGTGAACCTGGCTGATATCCATTTGTATGCTGGATTGCAATACAATTCTCACACGGGGTGGCCATGCCTTTGTACATACACAGAAGCAGCTGACCTTGCGGACTGTGACATCACTTCCTATCCATTCAGCAATGCCTGTCATCAATTAAAATCAGGAATTCCTCACTGCATCCATTTCAGCAGCATCTGTAAAGCTGTATTATTGACAGTGGTTGGAGAAAAAAAACATATAGTCTACATCACAGGTATACACAGCACACTCAGGTTTCATACGAACAAAAACATGATATAACAAAGCAGTATGTATTTCTTTTCATAGATTATATTCAATTGTTGATTACTCATATCATTTCACAGAGCAAAATCATCTAATATGTTACAGCTGCAGCTTATTATATGTATCATCATTTGGGTGGGGGGGTGTGGTACATTGTTTAAACCCACTATACATAAGTGTGTTTCAAAGTCTTCCAGGGCTCTTCTATATTCTCATTTTTGTATGGACGGGCAGCCTTAAGAACCATTATATTGTTTCAGCCGCATATTTTCAATTAGCAGAGCAGAGTTCATTACCGCTGAATTAATCTTGCCGTCTGATGTGATATTAAAAACACCTGATTAAATTCATACTTAAAACGTAAACGCATGTCAGTTTGCTACTTTTAAGACAAGGAAAGGGGTGGGCAGGTAATATCCTTACAGGAAGAAAGAGGCATGACTCACAAGGCATTTCCACTCATATCAGGGAGCCTTCCACTATGCCATAAATGATGCATAGGTGGTCTCTACTTTTACAACACAATGCATTCAAGGAAACCCTGTTGCAAGCTGGCTAAAAGCTAGCAATAAGATTTCTAACCAGGCAGGCATACAAAAGAATGACAGCATACACATTTCTTAGGCTGTGTGCACATGCATGGGTGTGTGATTGAAGGAAAGAATGGTACCTACTTAGCTTACTTGTATTTTTTGATCTAGCATGGCTATTAGCTACTAGTCAACAGTATCTAGTTAACATAGATGATCTAGCTACTCTCTACACTGTCTAGGCAACATTTGGCCATCACTCAACCACTGTTCACCCCTATGATGTCAAACCTCTCAAGCAACAAACTTCAAGAATCTGAAACAAAAACGCTCACTTTTATTTTTTGATGTCTCAGTGCAAAATACTGCCATGGTGATAGCTTGTTGCTCTTTGGTTTCCATGCACTTGCAGAAGTGGACAAGTGGTGCAATTGTACAATGTGGGTGCCTACGCTACACATTGAACTTGAGGGTCCGATTCCTTGACTGCCTTAAAATTACGTTTTTTGTGTGTAATTTGATGAGCACTGGCAGTAGCATGCATAATGCTCAAAGAATTGAGATCGATTGCCATTTCTGCACAAACTAGAAAAAGACTGAGGCCAAGACTAAAAAATTTAGTAGAGCTAAATTTTGAATATTAATTATTGTAACCCCTCAAGTGCCAAGTAATGTTTATATGTCTTGCATGATTATTTACAGAATAATTATGAAGCTTTCTACATTAATTTGTGTAAATACAATGCCACTGGCTGCTATATGACAAACTGTTTTTATTTGTTTCATTGTTTTTGTATTTTATTTAATTATATTTAATCACTGATATGATTAAATAGAAAGACAGAAATAACATTGTACAATAATATAAAAAATGAATTAAGATCATTTTAGACAAAGCCTAAGCAGTTTTTATCATCATCACAATGTCTTCCCCTGGTGAACTTTTGATTTGTGCCAGTTCCCTTTCGGAAAACTCAGAAAATTAATTAAGTGGCTTGAATTCATGACATTTAATGTGACGTCAGAGCCCGATCACTGATGCATAAACCCATCTCTTGAGAGCTCGGCATCCTGAGAAGATGCCCCGACAGGCCATGAAGACCGTTCACTCAAGGCTGGGACAAATGAAGTCCTTAGGGTGCAGAGGTCAATGCAAATCCTCTACGCTCCCTTCTGAGTGCACATTCATAATGAGCACACAAGCTTTGTAAACACATTGTGTCTCCAGGCTGACTGTACTTTGAATTTGTAAATGTGGAAAGAGCTTCAAGCTACTAGTTGGCAAAAAAATTAATTAAATATCAATGTAATGGAACTGTGGTACTGTACTCTGTCTAATGAACTGTGAAGTAATATCATTTCGTCACACTACATGCATTGCGTCGCTTTGTAATTTTTTTTTGATCAATGTGGATTTTTTGTGATGAAAGTAATAATAAAAAAGTCACATTGGATTCAGGATAGTTGTTTGCGCAGACAACTCTGCATTCTGTGTTTCATTTTCCTGTGGATGCTGTTCGCAGGTGGATCTCTCTACCTTTTCATATATTTCACATGCAATCAGTTTCGACAATATGAAAGACACTAAAATGGTGTCACCTTCTATGAATGCAAGAAAGGGTAAATCTCCCACTGAAAAAAGCAGAGCGCTGTCTCTGTAATAAACAGCAGGGGAAGCGACAGACCTCCGACCCATTTCTTTTTTCATGTCCCAGCGCGTATCACATTAAAACCACCCTGCTGGGAACGCAATCTGTAACAGCTGTCATTTCCAATTAGACAGACTGAATGACAGGCAGGTGATTGACCATGTAAACAATTTTTTCCTCCAAGCGCTTTGCTATCAGCTGTGGGAATGATGAAAACCAGCGGCTCAGGAGGTCTGCTACCCCCTCTGTGCTCAGTGGCAAAGCACTTCGTCATTTCTACTGTATGTCTTGTTCCCCCTAATTGTTCCTGCCAGCATGGCCCAGATTTATTTTGACAACTCCAGCTGCATTATTCGAAATGATTGAAAATGGTTTGCGCTTCTGGACAGTTCATGAAAAGATGCATAATAATTCCTTAATTTTTTTTCCTCTTTAGGGTGTGTCTTTAAAATGCTCATGTACACTGATTACATAATCATTACATCATTCATCACTGAAATAAATAAAATAAAATTGGAAATGTATTTTCTTTGCACACTCGGACATAGCCTGCGGCTATTTTTCACAGTGCTGGTCCCACAGTACACCACAGCAGTACCGATGCCAATTGGATGATGGGCTCATCCTAACAAACATCACCAAGGGACTTCACAGGTGCCTCACGAGCTGTTGGATGACGCCACAGCTGAGAAACAAGGCAGCCCTTGCCGATCTACCCACCCCTATTTTCCAGTGGGATGAAGGCAATTCGTGCTCCTAGTTACTGTTGCCAGGTGACCCCGTTGGCTTTGAACACCAGCACTAGAGCTTGGCCTACACTTTAAATGAGTACCTTAACTGTCTGAGCCACTCAGCAGCTCACAAGGGTATTTAATGTGATGTCATCCAATTCAGCTCCCGTCCTCTTCCATCATGATCAGCTTCAATTTCAACTCTGTCATCATGCAAAAGATGCAAAGGTTCGGTTGAAGGCATTGTTATCTGGCAGAGCACTGTACTGGGTTATGTTCGTGTTGTACTTAGTTTAATGGACCAGCACAATACATATGTTCCAACTGCTTTGTTCAGACTGTACCCCTCTCTGCTCCCCATTTCCCATGATATATCAACCATCACTCTGCTAGGTGGGGTCTCCTTCAGGTGTTTGACAAGACCAGCTACGAAAGTTTAAAACACTGCTAACAGTGCACTCTTTGTGAGGAGACAAATCATACACATCAGAATAATAAAAAAAAATCATTATATTATATAACATTATATAACATTTTTCTTTTCCACCTGTGTTTATTTTCTGAATCACCCCACACAACTACTACCTTCTTAAAAAGATACTCCAGTGGAGTGGAGAATTAATTTACAAGTCTAAAATAACAATGGTCACTCGAACTGTATTTTCAGTTCTATCAACAAAAGTATTTGTTTGCTTCTTTGTTTTTTTTTTTTCATCTGTGTTTTGGAGGATAGTGACATTGCTTTTTGACAGCGACTATTAAGACTCAAATCCTGCAAGGCATACCTATTTTTTTGCTGTAAAATTATGCCAAAACTTTGCATGAGCCACTATTTTGGGGGCAAGCATTTGTAGCTCAACAGTCAACTCTCTTTTGTCATTGGATAAAACTCTTTTCCTGAATGCCGCCCAAGTAAAATCTCTGAGCAATGATTGCAGCTTCATGAAGTGAAAGAAAACGATGGTGTCCTATGGTTGCATTTTTCACCCTGTCAGATCCTCCCTGCATCTTATCTGGAGAGGAAGGACGACCGCAACTTACAAAGTCCAAACCCTTTGGGTTCCAAAGGAAAAAGTCACATTTCATTGCTTCTCTAATAATGTTTCACAGATCCTTCAGATGTCCTGTTTCCTGTGGTCTTCATTTATTGACAGTCAAAAAATGAATGTGTCTGCTTTTGGTGTGGAGGTTGGATATCATTATCTCAGCTAAGTTAAGCAGGAGCCTTGTTTAATTTATTAGCTTTCATTATAGGTAGCTTGTTGGAGCTGTTTCACAGACTGCCTGGGAAATGACCTTTGTACCATGCAAATAAATCTAGCCTAGATTAAACCAGCCAGTTAATTTGTTAAGAAAACCCACGGCTGTTGTCAGCAGTTTAATTCTGTAATGACACCTTTGATTTAGAGAAAAAAAAAACTTTGTCTGTGGACATATAATATTTTTTGTTTCAGTTTTGGGAGGAGAGCTGTCTTTATCTCTTTGCCAAAAGAAACCTATTGTAATGCTTAACCGACAGTTCCTTTTTTGAATTCCAAGTCTGGAACATTTAGATTGTGCCTTTCTCAAACATAAGGCTGAGACTTTTGAAAACAACATGGGGATAACTTTGCTGAAGGTCAACTTGTGGCCACATTATCATACACCCTGAGCCTCTCAGACAGAGGGTTCCAGTCTGGTATGGCAGTTGCAAATTGTAGCTTGCAGCTGTTGGAAACAGATGCATGTAATTCTGAAGCCTGTTACACTGTTTGCTCTTTAATGGACAATCTGCAGCCAAGGAGGAACAGAGCTTTATAAACTGTTTTTCAGTTTATTTACTTTCATTGAAGTCTGACAGCGCTCACAATTCTGAGAAAAAAAATCAAATTTTGTCAGAACATACTGTATTTGGTAGATTAGCACTAGGAGTTAGGATATTGTCATGCAAATTGTTGCAATTACTTAGAAATTAATTTGTGAATGAGGGGTGGGGAAATTGTGAAATATTGACAATATATAAAGCTATAATGTTTGTTTACTTCAAAATTAGAAACTAGTGTAACTTTCTATGACTATTCAGTCTTTTTCAGTATCTACATACTATTTTTACCATAGCATCTTAATCACAGAGGTAATCCTCAACAAAGGCTATGTAAAATATAGCCATTTTTTAGGAATGTAAAATCACAACCAGCACACTTCGGTTAATGTAGCGCAGTTTCATCATGAACTGTGATCTTTTTTAATGTACATACCTACTGAAAATTGCATTGCACGCTCATGGCGAAATGACATACTGACAAAGCCATTTCCAGTGGAGTGGGATGGAGATGTGGTCTGAATGAAGTTTCATAGGAAATTGTTGCTGAATCTTCTGCTGTCAGAGAGGTGATTGCATTAACAGGTGGCAATGACACAGGGGCTGATTCGGAATTGTAAGATCCTTTTTCTGTCAAGAGCCCTCTCTGTTCCTTCTTGTTCTTGAGAGACAGGAGTCCATTAACTTTTCAGGCTGGACTGGGATCTGTGTCCTGTCATGAAGTTGTCGTGATACCGGTGAGGCTTTAGATGGGAGTCAAAACTGTCCTTTGCCAGCTGTTTTTAGAGAGGATTCTGGGTTGTTTTTTCCATTTGTGTCCTTGGGAGTTGCCCATTGATTCAAGCAACCACCACACAGATCACTGGACATCTTCCAGAGCCCTAAGCAGAAGTAAGCCAAGCTTGATTTTTCATGGGCATTCAGAAGAGTATTTCTAATTTAGGCAATGGGCAGTCAGGGCCTATTAGCCTTCCAAAGGTGAATCTTCTCATATTCTATTTGTTGAGCTCAGCTTCATCCTTTTTTCTTTTATCTACGCTGTGTGACAAGGAGACACGCTCATGTCCATATTTGTCCTTTTTGATGCAAACGGGGGAGTTTTAATATTAGCTGCAGAGTCAACTGTGCCATTTCAGGGTTAACTGTGAAGCAAACCAAACTTTATGGCTCAAGCTTATGCAGGGCACACAAGCAGATGGCTTTAAAATTGCATTTTTGATTTGAGGATTTATGCACACCCCTGTCTTTTCTAGCTTTCCTGAATCATTTCTGTGTTGACAAGCACATATAGTCACTCCATTTTAGTTGCATCTGTTCATCCCTGATTGTGAGTTTATAATGCTAGAAAGTGAATATTCCTCCCATCTTGTTGTTCCAGCTGTTGTACATTATTATACCGACTCATATTAATTGCATATGTTTTGCATGATTATATTAACACTTTTTTTTGTTTTATTCAGTCATTGAAAGCATTACCCGTGGCTTTTTTGTATTGATTTCATCTGAACTCATGCATCGTTCACCATTTATTTGTGTGTTACCTTTTGACAAGTGCCTCTTTTTCCACTAACATCTCATTCTTTTTATTCTCCTCTCATCCACCCTGCTGTCAGTGTCTCCACTCCAAAATAAATGAGTCATTGCTTTTCGCAAACACAAGCTCCCTTTCTCTCAGCTGTGAAATCTTAAACAATTTAGAATAGATTATTAACAGTTCAGAAATGCTGTGTGTACAGTGCGGTGGTTAGATTACTGTCAATTCTTAGCAGCAACAAGTTGTTGGTTTTAGGAACGAGTGGTATCTTTCTCAGGGAATGCCACAGGAGATACATACAGCAGGCCCAAACCATTCACAGGCTTGCAACATTGGGTGCAAGAAGGGGTACACATTTCTTCACCGATGACAAGGACATATACAAGGGAATTTGTTCCAAACAGCAAAGTGTGCCATAATAACATGAAAATGTGTGACACAGTGTATGGTAAATGTATTGCTTGCTGCAAATATCCAAAATCAAATACCAAGTAGTGAGGATTGTCATTGAATAGTATATCATAATATCTGAGGACACACACACAAGGGTGGCGCAGTGCAGAGTTAGAGTGAAAATTTAGATTAAGATCTTTTCTAAAGGTGGACTGTGCATGCATACCTCATATTCAGTAACATCAGCATTGTAGGTAAGGTAACATAAAATGAATTTCTCTTGCTGCAGCCTGTTGTCACGGTCTTGACAGAATATTCTAGAAACAAAAACAATTCTGTCCAATTAGTGAAAAGTGCATTGGGCTGGAGGAGACATGCCTAAAACCATGTGTCTTTCAATAAACCCAAACTTTGTGTGTTGCTTTCCATCTCTGAAATAGCTGGTATTGCACATTGCCATTTGTTTTGTTCGTGTGTACGGCAGCGCTGAAAAAGGCTGGAGGTTAGTAACGGCACGCTGCAGTCACAGGAGTATTTTCAGAGTGGGCCTGGGGAACTACAGAGAGGGGGCTCTCAGATCCCCCACAATTTTATCACAGATTTGTCGATATGATGAAAGCTAGGACATGTCTGGTTTTCAGAGCTCACGGTCTTCAGTGCTATCAGCTGCTGAGATTGGGTGAACGAAACATGGAGGAGGGGGGCCGGTGCTCACCGGATTATACGGAATCCCATCTTCGACTTTTGACGGCAGATATTTCTGAGCGCGCGCATTGACAGAAGGCACTGCAGATGGCTGCAGATAGCTGGGAACATTTATATGTCATGACACTCTACCGTGTAACAGCACTCGGCAGGGGTTTATCGACCGAGAAAAGGTGCCCGCCTCACTGGTCTTTCATTACATTCAGCACCTCAGAGCCAATGAACCTGCGGCATATTTCTGAGCCGTGAGCCCTGCAGAGCAACGCGACAGCAAGAGGCTACCACCAGAGCACAGGCATTCTGTTCTGACATGACATTCAGCTCAGGCGCCAATCTGTCCTCTGTCTATGAGGATCTGGCTGGTAACAAGAGGTCTCAGTGCTGTCTGCATTCCTGCGCCGACTGCTCAACTCGGTGCACTTCACACTGAAAGTTCTGTCACTGCAACTGTAGAAACTACCAGCAGTTTTAGACCACAGCTTTTCAACACTGTTCATAAACAGCCAGCGATTCAGAGGACTGCATTGGCAGAGCTAGATCGTTCAATGTGAGGAGCACTGAGCTCACCATCTGGTCAATATACAGAACATCTGTGGCCAGAGTCTGCTGGTAATGTCAGTGATCGCAGAGAGTGGGGGGCTAGACATCTCACAGTTCAGGCTGGTATCGCCTAACTGGGGAAAGTAAGCAGAATGAAGTTCTCCACAGTAATGCTCAACCTGACTGAATGCTCGGTCACCTCGGGAGTGCAATCTGTGAATTGCTGCCTCTGTCCGACGTACGTCTCCTGTTTGGTGATCCAGCAATTTGTTTTGGTGTGGAATATGTTCAGATGGTTTCTGGCTTCACTGTTCTCTGTCTTTTGTGAGGTGATGAGGGTGGTGGTGCCCACATTCTTGCTTTTGTGGAGTCAGAACAGAATCCATTGCGGAGTGAATGAATGATACCCAGTGGACAGCAGACCTGTGCACACAAGCAGTTGATAGTCATTGTCAAAGACATTATTTTGTATGCCTTTCTGCCTTGGTCAATTATGCTGTGTATTGTAAACATACACATTCTAAATTGCTACGCCTAATTTATGTATTGATCTGAGTGCATGAGTAAAGACTGTCTTGTGGGCAGTCAAGTAGCCTTCAGTGGTAAATGTAGCGCGCTAACGCACAAGATTACCTAGCGACAAGGAAACTAATAGGGGGTTGCTGGATAGGGGTCCAACATGCCCTTTATGTTTAATTGCTTTCCATTTAGAGCTAATTGGTTTGCCCTTATGATTTGAATTATTAATTTAAAAATGTCATTTGCAATTGCACGCAATGTGGCAGGTAAATTAAAGCCTTAATTAATTTGTGTTTTTTTCCTTTTTTCCTAAGAATCGCCATCTCAACCCTTGTAAATTATTGGTTAATTTTCTTATTATAGTTGCAGCCATTTGAAAATGAAATGAGTAAAAAGGCATGAAAATAGCTCATTTATCACATCCAGAGCCAGGCTGTCACCATGTCCTCAGGGAACCCGGGGGTCCTGTGTCCATACTAGGGCCTCTACCAGGTTCTTCAACAGAGATACCAGGCAGGTCTAGAATTTTGTCCTGAGAGTCAACAGCCAATGAAAACCCCACAATGATGTAACTTCCACTTTACCCTTCATGATGGACTTGGTGACATGTTTGATCGCTGCCTGTGCTCAGAGCGTCCTTCACAAAGAAGCATCTCGGTCGGATGGCCAGGAAGTAATTTTATTTAAAAGTTCATATTTAGGAATGCTGCTCTCAAAAGGTGAAAAGATGGGATCCAAAAATCTGTATGTGGCATTGATTCCAGCTTGAGGATCCTCTACCTGAGCGGACTAGATTTGTGGAAGACAACAGCACTTCTGCATTCGAGCAAAGACCAAAAGGGTGTGAAATCAAGGAGGCTGTAACTCCTTTCATAACCCATTCATAACATATCGTGAAGCAAACAGTGCATCAGCAGATACGCAGCCATAAAAATGAATCCTCCATCTCAGGAGAAATGGCATTATCACTTGCAATAAGATTCTTGCAGTCTTGGGTAGGCTTGAATTATTTGTACCACAGCATACTGGCGAAATCTGTACCTTTGAGAGCTGTGAAATCTGTTCATATACATGCAGTGTAGGTAAGCATATCTTGAGAAATACCGCTATTTCTTTGATCACATTCGTACAATTTTCAAGAGGATGTAGTAGCACTGAAATGTACTGTACGTAATCTGTCAGTGCCTTGTGTCGTTGGTGTGCTGCATCTCACCCCCCGCCCCCCCATGTGGCTTAGGGTGGTGCCATCTTTAACTTTAGTAGCCTCATTCTGTTAGAGCTGTCCAAGGTCAGCAGAGCTGTGGCCTCTATCTCCAAGGATTTGCAGCATGGTGATCAATCATTTCATGGTCCCTCCACAAAAAGTGTAAATAAAAAAATGTCTCAGAGTAAAAAAAAAAAAAAAATCTGGAAATGTTTTCTCAGAGTCTGAACCCTGCTACTGAATATTCTACACCTCCTTTAAGTACAGAAAAAACACACAGCTTCCTAAACATACTTTTGAAGGAATTACTGGATTTGGAATTACTGGTGGCACAGAGGTCCTGATGACCTCTTTGGTCAGGGCTGGCTTGAAAAAAAAAAAGTTAGTTGTTCTTTTTACCATGACAAGAAAAACATTGTAACCAAACATGCCCACCTGTTTTTGTCAGGTGTAGTGCATGCAGTGTCTCCAGCCCTCGCAGTGCAGATGAACTGAGAGTTTTGATTGCACTTCATCTCAAGAGGAATAATGATAAAATGGCCTGATGAGCAGTCAGTACCAATAAACAAAGCAAAAAATTATAAAAGATCAAATTTTACAATTCAGTAAAACTTAAGAAACCAAAAAGAACTAAAAGCACACAGGTGTTTATTGCAATGATAAGTCACTGAGACAATAAGCCACATTATATCACGAGAAGCCACAGGACATGCAACCGGTACATTTTATCTAGGATTTGAATGCTCCTTGGTTTCATCACAGGATGCTGCTACTCTTGGTGTAAAATACTCTACCCATAGAACCAAAGGGATTGTTGTTGTGGCTTATTCTGTATCTAAAATAAAGCGGAAATTTTTGGTAATGAAGTAACTTGGTAAAAGGAACTTAAGATGGGCTTTACTTTGGATTTTCGCCCTGGGCTCATAGTTATCATCTATGACCTCCCATTCAAGCACTTTCAGTAAGGCTGTAAATTATTCAACACATGTCCATGAATGCCTTAAAGCCTGAGCTCCTCCCAGTGGAAATCTTTGTGACGGTAAAATAAAAATGAACCAAAAAATATGAAATTGGCCTGGTCTGTCATGTGCTTGTGCAGAGATTTTAAGACTACAGGTTAGGCTACATTTTTATTGATGTTGTAACATGATTTAATATTAGAAATGAAAATATTTTTTTCCAAATGTGATAACAGGCCATGCTGAAGTAATACCTTTGACCCATGCACCAATCACAAATGGCAAGCTCAAGTCTGATTGCCTTTAAAGAGGAGGGACTGAGAGTGTCTAAGAAGAAATAGAGTGTGTACAGGCTCTGTGAAATTCCTGGTCACTCTTTATATTAAGGTGCTGTGAGTAAACCATTAATGAATACATTATTGAAACATGGGCTTTTATTACAGTGTCTTAAGAAGGCATCATTCAATTCTTAAAATTACTTTAAGGGCAGGCACTGGAAAACAACTCAAATAATGCTTTATAGTTGCAATTATAGCTCATTTGTAAAGGGTGAGGAGAATCTAATTTAGGGCAGGCGCTACAGAGCAATCAATGAACATTAACATTAAAAAATATCAATGTATCTGGGCCTTAATATGTAATGTTTTTAATGTCATGTCACTGATTAAGTGGATATCTGGACACAAATCCATCTTAATCGTGTGCCAAGTAAAGCACGGTTACAAACCGCACAGATTGCATAGGCAGTGCTGCAGAGAATCTCTATAGGAATAGAGAAAGTTTGTATCTGGCAAACTCTGGTTAAGTCATAATTATTATAATTATCATAATCATTTCACTCTTTTGAAATGACTGCCATTTCAGAGTCTTAAAATAAAGTACTTTTCTCAGCATGTCAATCCACTGACAATGTTCAGCTCTATAATTACAGCTGTTTGTTAATTAATTGCACATAGTTGAAGTGCCACAGGCTTGCCATAATCATTACAATATATTATTCACCACATTTGAATACTATTTTTGAGGTCTTAAAGGTGAAATGCAAGGGTGTACATATTATATTTCATCAGTACAACAAAATATAATTTGCACTATTATTTTTTCCTAAGCACTTCACACATTACTATATATTTTATATAATGTTGTACAAGATATTGATTTTAAGTTGTATGTGAATAATGGCATTTCTACACATTTTGTTCTTGAAATGATAAATGCCAATAATCATAAAAACTAGACCACAATGAAAATAAGCCAGAACAAGCCAGTAAAGTGTATATGTGCACTAAGAAAATATAGTGTAAATATGGTGTATGAATAATGTGTCAGAACCAGCTAGATATTAGTGCAGTGTTCATTCAAGGGAGCCGCAAAGTATCCATCATGATAATCAGGCTTTCTGCCTCTTGAACAATGTCAAACCATTCAAATTAAAGGAGAAAGTTTTCCTGCAAATTACAAATTACAGTGAAAGACTGATTATTTTTTCTCAATATTTATAGACATAGTGGTGAACAAAATGACATTGATAAACCTAAAAGGAAATGAAAGCAGATACAGTGAATGTTAGGTATAGATGAAGGAGACAATACTAGCAGCAACCAGCAGAAAGGAGAATAATTACAGGGCAAAAGCAAAGATATTGGGTGACTAACCTGATATGACTGAACATCCCCCACCCATATGGTAAAAGCATTCAGGTTGAGGAGTTCAGCACTAAAAACCTTATTGGTTCTTTGCAATTCATTTCTGAGATAGATTTCTCAGAACTTCTCTCCAAACTAGACTTCATGTGAATATGCCGTGGAAAATGCAAAAAACTGTTAAATAGCTAAGCTACTTTTGTGTCATCAGTGTAAGAATTCTGTCTTACTAACACTGTCCGAATAAAAGGTTATAAATGGTGTAAATTTAAAAGAGCTAGTATGCAGAAGCTTCAGGTTGCTTATAATGATTCTCTGAGGATATTGCTCAAGAAACCCAGGTAGTGCAAGTGACATGTTTTGTAATGCACACGTCAGTACATTTCAGGCATTGATGAGAAATTTGATGTACAAATTTATTTGTCGCTTGAACAACTCCCAGAACAACCTTGTTTGGATGCTGTCAAATCCTAGATTTAGTGCGCTACGCTACCAGTCATCTATGTGGAAATACTGGTACAAGTGTGTTTTATAAGAAGTGCAATACTCCTTTTTATGTATGTTGTATGTTATGTCTGTCTTGTGTTTGTGTGGACCTTGAGTCTGACAAATAAAGGTGATGATAATAGAGTCTTGGAGTCTTTTTGTTACTGTCTTAATGAGAGTACACACTCTGAATACAGTATGTAGCTAACGAAAATGTTTGGGTTTGGACTTAGCTCATCAGAGCTACCAAAGCTCCCAAAATTGTCCCAAAAATGTTGGGAACCCCTGGTCTAGCTAGGATTGAACTGGAAATTTTCTACTGAAGAAATGCAGTTTCTTGCTTATTTTTATTTTAATTTATTTTGATGATACTTATTTATTTTATTCACATCTTGAAAGCCAAACAAAATGCAGTGCATTTTTTATTTTTTGTAACTAATTATTTAGGAGACTTACAGACCATTGTACTTGAAAGTATATATCTGCTTATGGTGGGTCAGTCTGATCAGTGGTGAGAACAGAATTGCCCTTTTCCTTTCTGGAAACATCACCGATGATTGTAATACCCCTTCTGCTTTGAATACAGTAATCACTTAAATTAGCTTTCAGCTCTTACTAATCTAGGAATCTCTGGTACCGCCCCTGCTTGGTTCCCTTCTTATCCTCCTAATCACATGTATCAAGTCTTCAAGAGTAGCTCACTGTCTGTTCATAATCCACTCATCTGGAGAACCTCTAAACTCCCCTGATTGGTTTCCTGTGGCTTGTCCTGTAATTTCTGAACAATTGACTATTTTTCATCTTAGGATCTCTTTTTCACTCAGTTAAAGGCTCAATCAAAATATATTTGTTTTTATAGTGCTATAGTTTTATTTTTACAATTGTGATGTTGCAAAGCCCTGGTTGGACTTAATTTTCCAGAGGGAATTGAAAAACACTGGCCAAAACCTGTTGAGGGCAAACCTGGAAAATTATACCCTGACTCTATGGAACGGCTGTGGAAAGACACTCCTGGAAAATAGTGTAATGGAGACAAAAAATATACCTCACAAATGATTATAACTTGACACTTTTGAGGCTGCAGAAGACCTCCAGAGTTGGCTGGGTGGGGAGGGCTTGCCATTCAACAGTGACTTGGGGAGGGATGTTGGCGACTTTTTATCCAATGATGGCACAGGCTTCCTCTCCGATACTGTAGGTGAGGACGACCTAAAAACGAAGGGTGAATACTGTGACCTCTTGGACGGCAGGTGCTTTGTTGCTCAGATAGCCTGAGGGAGCGAGAGAGGGAAAGAGAGCAGGGACGACGAAAAGAAAGTGTGTTCTGAATAAATGGGCAAGGTAGTTAATCACAGCATTTAATGAGCAGTATAACACTTTGTTAAAATGGGCCATAGTCCGGCAGCATACAAAAGAAGTGAGAAGCCAGGAAAGGACGTGTAGCCATAAAAATGATCAGAGACTGTCTTACTCCACAAAGAACTGGACACGACTGAAACAGGGCATACCTACTAATAATGAGAAAACTGCAAGGGCGTTTCCTCATGCCTGAAGGAACCATCTCTTCTTGAACTTTCACCACAGTCTGACTGCTTTTTGTCACTGGAACAGGGGTAGAACAGTCTGCAAAATGAAATATAAGGATCTTCCTACCCTATGTATAGATCAACTTGCTTATGGCCAAGGAACAACAAGTAAGTTGGAATATTATCTGTTTATAACAGAAATGTTTTCCTGTTAAAATTTGAACATTGTAAAATATAACTTAAATAGCTTACATTACCTCATCCACTTTTACATGTGAACATTGAGGAAAGCAATACAGGTTCAGGTTGCTGAAGGATGTACCAACAGAGGTGTCAGACCAGTGAGATCAGGGTGAAATCCCCAACAATCTTTCCATAATACTGCCTGACTTACTGACATACATTTGGAAATACTTAAAAGAAGACAATGATGTTCTTTCAAAATAAGTCTTTTCTGTCCCAATTCAGTTGGCCATTGTCAGAATATTGCAGCTTATTATTTGTTTTGCATTTTGACGATACTTTGCCTGGATGACTGCATTGTTAATTATGAATTGCAACGGCAGTGCTGAAGGATATTTTTCTATGCATATTTCAGGAAATAAAGCCAGATATAGTTTTCCAAAGCAAGGGTCTCAAATCAAAATAACATCTGCCTACGGTAATACAAAGTTGTCATTTTTATAACACCACGGTGCTTACTCACTCAGGTCAACTCCATCTACATTGATTCTACATGAGAACAACTAAAGCAGACTTAAAGACTTTGATCACTAACTGTATTAATAGAAGGGGTATTCTGATGTTCTACTTATACCCAGCTCATTTGCAATGCTCTAACTGCACACTGTGCTAAGCTTTCTTCCTTACTTCTGTAATTAAAAAGCATGGTTACAACATTGTTGAAAGGGTGACTTTATTTACAGGAATGGCTGAAATGTGGTAACCATACTCCTGTTTCAGTGGAGTTTCTACAAGAGTAGCTTCTTATACTCTTATAAGCTTTGTCTAAGGCCATATATGTTGATAGCATTGCATCTGCTGAGACCCACACCCATCACTTACGTACATCAACATAAGGGAATTTAGTCCCCCTCAGCTGAAACAGTTCTTGATCACTCAGCCCCGGTCCATATTCTGTAACTGATCGCTACACCCATCAGTTGCGATGAGTCATTGCTTACACTTATCAACTCTATTGTGTTTATGATAAGCTGAAAACTATCTGGGTGGCAGGCATGACTGATTTGCTAGTGTTTAAGACTTGAGTTAATTAGGACAATATATCACACCAACATAGAATCTTACACTTCTCTCAGGGTGAAGGATAAACAGCTATTTAAATCTCAGCAGATATGTATGTATGTATGTATGTATACCATCTCATGGTACTATGTATAACTATATCAGCAGGATCACCAATCTATGCTAAATAGCACCACTGCCCTTCGGACCTTTGTATACTGTGTGTCAACTAGGCAAATGTTCCTTGATTGCTGTTGCAGCACCATCAGCAGTATTCAAGCACAACTTATTTTTTTCTTAGCAGAACCCCTTAGTTACAGCAACATACTGTATACAACTTACATGTTATCCGTTTATATGGCTGGATTTCTACTCAGACAAATCAGTATCTCGCTCAAGGTTACAACAGCAGTGCCCCATTTAGGAATCAAACCAGCAACCTTTCGTGTATCTTTGCAATAGTTTCACACATCTTCAGGAAAAGAGCAATGCTGAACTCATCCCCTTGAACAGTTCTTTAAGCTTTGCCTCCCCCAGATGTGCTGTGGAGCACTAGAGACAGTACACCTGTCGGAGATGGACAGTGCATGTTTTGATAGGGTAGATCAGAGCTCTATCTCTTTCAGTGTCAAGTAAGACTGATATATAATAACAACTAAGAAAAAACTCCAGCTAGAGAGATTTTTTTTTGGGGGGGAACATCGCTCACAGTAAGACAGTGTGGGCCTCGGCTTTGATCTATACTGATATTTTTTTTTACTTCAGTTGCCTTATGTCAAATGGCAGCTGTCATTTAATTTAAACCTATACTTGCCGTGTCTTGATGCCTGATTTCCTTGTACTCAGTGACTAACTCTCTTCCCCAAAGACTGCCTTGTTCGTTCAGAGAGGGTGTCAAAAAATAATGACCAAGGTAATGAAAAAACACAGATTTATGTCATTTTGATATGTGGAGTGTTTGGAGAGTTATAGTATGTTACATTTTTCCAAAAAAATTCCAAATGTGTTTGGTTCATGTTCTATTCTTCGCATGCATCCATAATCAAATAAAGTTATTCCAAAGATTTAAAAGAAAGTGCTGTTTGATGCATCCAGGTATTCCCAAAATGAGGTTGGTTGTTAAACTGTACTTTCTCCATGAAATCCAGGTCCCATAGTAGCAGAATAAATTAGGTCCATTCTGTCAAGGAAAGGATGTGGTGTTGGCCAGTGTTTCCTCATCCCCCTACTATATCAGGCACCCCATGATTCATCAGGCACCTGCGAGTTGCTTAGGTGATTGGTCAGTGGAGAAGTGCCTATCCTCCAATGAGTGCTCATTTCACTCTGGTGCATTGTGTGACCTGTACTGTGAAAAACAGCCACTGGCTGCACATGAGTCTGTCAGAGGATTGCCTTTGTCTTACTTCAATGCTCCCGCATGAGCGCAGAGGTCGCCGCAGTGAGACAAGCCTAATGTATAAGTGCTGACTCCAAAAACAGGGTTCCATAAAGGGCCGAAGAAATCATCCAAAAGACCCTGCAATCAATCACATTGAGCTGTGTTACTCAGCCATATTCATATTGGAAAACACATCATGCACATTGCGCCATGGAACATCTGTGGGCCATCTGCTCTGAAAAAGTACATCAAAGATCCCTGTAAAGGCAGCTCCTGTTTAAAAATGAGAATCATGTACACAGGGACCCCTCTATGTCAAAGTAGTTAAAGTTACAAATACTGAAAAATGGAGACATTAACCTAATCGCTGGCCTGTAAAGGTTTCTATGTTGATTGCTTCCGATGCGGCCAAGGGGGGTGATGTTCTCACCCCCCCCGCTTCTTTAATTGGAAGTCTGGGATGGGTGGAATTGTGTTTTTTGCCTCTGTGATGACTGACAATGCACAACATGTGTTGGGTATGGTGCGCTGGTAAATTGGGATTATGAAATGAACTGACCTTTCCTGGCTGGCATTTCATCCTTTTTATTGTTTATCTGCCTCCCAAGTCCGCTGGCACAATGGAGACAGAGAAGTCAAGGATCTCAAGCCACACAGTTGCACCACAGCACCTTCCCATCTTCTGTAGTTAAAGCAATAAAGACAGAATACAAGGCCTGCATGAAGAGGGGTTTAATTATGGTTTGTACGTTATCTGTCATAGGTGTACATTTCTCATATGAGGCAATTTACTGCCAGTCACATTTTGAATGACATTTAAATGTGGTACAAGCAAGATAATGACAGGTGACTTGCAACATAACGGATTACTTTACAATTCAATAAGCATATAGGAGCCTGAAGACTATCACTCCTGACATTGAGCGTACAGCACAAAGAACTACAGCAAATTAAGTCAATTTGGAAAGGGATGGACAAAGAGCTGAATAATGAGAAAATGAAAATAAACTTGCCAGCCTGTGTGAACAGTACACTGGACACAATAATAAAGAAAATCCCATCTACCCAAGCATCCAAGTAATTCTGCAAATCATTTTGGGAGAAAAATATAGAACCTGTGCCCGTAACGCCATGCATATGAAATATTGTATATTTTAACGGTTCAAAGTTTTTATTTAAAAAATTCATGAATATCAATATTTTCTTATTCAGTGCCATTTCCACTTGCTAAGGTTCTGTATTTTCATGAGACAAAAATAAGGAAAAATGATTTAAATTTGACCGCTGTGTCTTGCATATGTTTATAGTCTTCTTGTGTTTACATAAAACATACAGCAGTAATCAGAGGGAAATATTGAATCAGACAGCATGAAGATTAGCCACAGGTATCCAAGCTTTTCAAATGCAAAGCAATATGTCATTTTTGGTTTAATTTACTTAGATTGCTCTTTCTAAGACATTTCAAGCATAAATAAGCTCATGCAAGCATCAGTTAATGACCTGAATATGGTGAGACAGACATTATCTGAAACAAGAGTCAACATAAATCCTTGATGACCACTTACTAGACTGGATTCATCATTTCTTCATGAATTCTCCGTGTGGAGGCACCAGATAAATACTACACCGTCTTACAGACTAGAAGTATCCCTGTGATTTCTAGATGAACTTCTGTGAGTAGTTATATGGGCCTTCCTGCTAGGCTCATGGTGGCATCCAGGAAGAACAGGGGGAACCACTACCCAGGGAATACCACATTCTATGGGAACCCTGTGGGTCCCTAAGTACCTGGAGGATTGTGTGTTGATTTACCCTCAAAGAGCTGTATCACCCACAACACAAATCATGCACAAATCACAAATCAAATCTCATGGTGTCTCATGGTGTCACAGCTGGGCAGAGCAGACCTTACCTACCATGTAGGTAAGATCACACATGGAGGAGACAGAGTTTTGCCAATACCAGAGGAGTGGAGGGGAGATCTGCTGCACCAGATGAGGGAAATTAAACCGGAAGCCCACTATGAAATTGAGGAGTGTTACATACACCCATGTGTGACTGTGGCATCAGTCAGGCAACAGTACTTGAGCGAAGCTTTTAAGTCTTCATTGGATATAGCTGCACACCAGTATTTCACCATTTAGTTTTTACAGTTACTATAGGGTTGTTTTAAGTACATCCAGAAACTGAGGGTACATTCAAAGAGATATCATTTACTTCTATTCTTTAACAAAGCTACCACCATTAAGATACCACCATAAAAATCTACACAAGGCTTGTGCTGGTTTATTCTAATGGCATGTTTTATTTCCTACCAGAGGGCAACAGTCTGGTGTTATTATGAACCTGCTTATGTTATGGGAGTTTTACCCCAGGAAAAAAAACTAATTCAGCATACACCTTTGTCATGAAGCTGATGGAGCTGACTTCATTTGAATTTAAAAACTGGAGTATTGAGAAATTGCACAAAGGACAGAGCAGAAACACAGAAGAAGCAGAGCATATTCCATATTCCTTCAGGAGGTTGTGTCCCTGGCTATGTTTAATAATGCAGTACTACACACACTGCAAAATAGCAAAATACAAAAATCTTTATGGGGATGTTTTGCCAAATTACATTATTCATTCTTCAAGCATTGCAATATTATGATAGGCCTACTTAAAAAGTAAGTGGAAACTGCTTCAGGGTAAATGCTGTTCCGCAACTAATACTTAAACAATATGCAATATATTAACTCAACTTACCTATGAAAAGCAGAGATTAATCTTTGTAAGCATTACTTTATTGCTTCCCAAACACCCATACATGTGTGCACATGCACGCACACACACAGACACACAGAAACAGACGCTGAAAGAGACATGTAATGAGCCAGAAATCGGAGCTCATCATTTGACTTCAGGGTGGCTGCAAACCTTCTCCAAGCCCTCTGGTTTAACCACAAATTCTAACTGAGATCACCCCAGTGATCATAATGGCAGATGATCCTGTCATAAATCATAAACGTAATTGTAATTTTAAAAATAAAAAAATTGCAATGATTAAATATGATCAACTTGTAATCGCATCCTGGACATAATAAATTGCTTGATGCACTGGATGTTTACTCACTTTTATTGACTCTTTACATCTACCTGCTCACAACCTGATTTCTACATCTGTTTGGTGCCACTAGTTGCTAGTGGTCACTGGAGCTCTTTTGATAGCACCATATATTTCATTATGTGAGCACAGAATTTTGTCGTCTCAAAATGGTTCATTTACTCTTCAATGAACAATGCAGACAAGTAAACAGAATTTGATGTGTCATGGATTGAAATGTAAGAGGATAAAAACTGTCCTGCCCTTCTCCCTTTCAAGCGACTGCCAATACCTGTCATGCAGTCATAACAAATACGGTCTGAGGTCGGTAGATATGTAGGCATTACCCTGGGCTCTGGTGAGTCACATCTGTAACACCATGTGGAGGATTAAATATCAGCAGACACTGTGCCCACCTGTTCTGAGCGACAGCCTCTGTGCTGCCTTAAAGGGGAATTCCAACCCACACAAAATTCCAACTAACACAAAAAAGTACAAAACAAAAAAGGGCTATTTCTCACTGTAAGAACAGCTGCAGTGGCTTCTTTCATGTGACAAATCCTATGCTTTAGTCCCAAGCAGGAGTGTGTCATCTCAGCTGGTTATGTCACAAGAAGGCAGACATTCTCTTTGAGACTCTCATATTCAACATTCAATATTCAGCACAGACTGGATTACTCCACTTGGAAGGGTAAGCCTTGGGAGGGGTTTCATCAGAGTCAGCTGCAGTCAGTGGAGATTTTGGTATGTCAGTTTCACCTAGTCTATGTTATATGCATGTTGTACGTGTGTTACATGTATGTCACATATGTCATTGCAGCTGCCTCTGATTAGGAACTCATCAAGAGGCAGAACCCTTCCAAGTGCAGTAATTCAGTCTGTGCTGAATATTTCATGGTGGAAATTGAAAAACATCCAGTCTTTCCAAATCCCCCTGAAAAGCTTCACATTCCTCCAGCTGAGATATTACTATGTTTTGAGAAAAAAGGAAGGCAGGTTATGAAAAAAACCCGTATTAGAAAATGACAGCTTGTTTTTATAAATTCCCCGAAGCAATCAATTATTTAAGGAGCAACTTTTTTCAATTTTATTCACATAATCCCATGAAAAAAAGGTAATTTGTGGAAGTGTATTGCAGTTGGCCAAATTATGGATTCATGGTTACCTGAAAATGAACATATTTTCAATGATAAAATCAGTGATTTAGCTTTAGTTTGTTAAATATTTACTCAACAATGGTCAGTTGTACCCTCAAACCAGGTACTTTAACAAACCAGGCAGCTCAAGAACAATTGTATTAGAAAACATCCACAAAAAATTATTTTGCTATTGTTGAAGGAATTTGCTAAGCAAATCACCATCAACAATCAACAAAAAAGTACTTAACAAACACATTTTGTATGATGTAATTAGACACAAAAGGATACAGTGAGATGACAAGGTCCACAGTGGCATGTAATAATAACAACAATAATAATAATAATAATAATAATAATAATATGACTTTATTGTCCACAAATGTGGAAATTTGCCTTTGGCTCCACAGGTAGTTGTTGTATGTAGGATGAGAAAGCAACAGAAGCACAATTAAATACAGCCAAAGACAGTCTTTGGTGCATGTGTTGAAATTGAGATTAACTTATTGTAAGGGTATGTAGCTCAGGGCCAATCAACATGGTTTGAAAACCTAAATTCAAACCTTCAAAGGTCCCCCTCCTCAACTTTGCGTGGGGTCCAGCATTTTGCACTACGCCACTGATGGTCTATACACTCAGTTGAAAAACAGGTTAGGACACGTGGCAGGCAAACAGCCAGACCTGATCCTCCTGAGGGTCTCCTCCACCTCAGACCTGAAAGTTATCCCCCTCCACCTCTCTGACCACTGCTTTGTCTGATTTTCTCTACCTCCTCCTCCAGGACCCTCTTCTGTGCCTATCTTCTTGTCATAACATACTCAACCTCACACCTTTAGCTTTCTTTTCCACAGTTCTCCCTTCTCTCCCACCCCTTTATTCTTTCACCAAACTTTCTGCTGATTCCACTGCATGCACCTTTCTCTCCTCTCTGTCATCTTCCCTGGATTTTCTCTCTGTCCTCTTACTTCCAGGCCTGCACAACCCACTTCACCTTGTCTATGGCTAACAGATTCACTCCGTGAGAACAGGGCCAAGCTTCATGCCACAGTGCAGAACTGGAGAAAATCCAATTCCTGTGCCAATCTGCTGAACTATCAACATCTCCCCTCTGCACTCTCTTCAAGTGTGTAAAGACAAAATTACTCAAGACATTAAGTGTAAGTGTTCCTTGTTTAAGATAATTTTAGGTTTAATCACTAGCGCACAAACTGTTCTGAGTTTAGTTCAGTCTTGATACCCAAATCTGCTATGATATGTACATATGTAAACAATATTTGCATAGAAATGTGGCTAATATGATACTACTAGCCTCAAAAGTATGAAGTGGTATTTGTTTAATAAAATGGAGTCTTTTTTGTTGATGGCATGATGTTGTATTCACATTCTGTCAGAGATTCTTTGGCGGCAGTGGTGACCCCATTATTCAGTTACAGTACATGGAAATACGTATGGTCAAAAAGGGTGTACTGCACATTCTTCTTTTGAGAACTAATTCATTGTCATTTGTGCTACAGTACAATAATAGTTTTGTGTTGTGAGTTATTTTTTTGTAATTTTGTCCTTTTATGTTATTTTTTTTTGCCAAGCACCAGGCTACTCTGTTATTCTCACTGCATGCAAAGGCACAGAAAATCACCTGCATATTGTGGACACATTATGTGTTCATCTATAAATAGAAGTCTTCTGTTAAAATATTAATTCAATATGTTTCCTCTGACTGGTGGAACCATACAAAACAGTAAAGCATAAAGAGTGCATGAACACTCCTTCCCTGTCTATTCTTTTTAGTCTTCTAATGCACATGGCACAACTACATGAACCCAGTTTTGAATTCAGGGAATCTCTCTTTTTCCTAAGCACTCATTATATGTATGAGCCATGATTATATGCTGAGATAAAAAGTATACCAGAACTATACTTTAACACAACACACAAAAAAATTCTCATTTGGTTTGTTTTCCATTTTTGTCAGTAAGTGATTTAACATGAGTATTAATGAAATAAATCCAAGCACAAGATTTAGTTTAAAACTATTACTTATGTACATCATTATCTATTTCCTATATGCTTAGAATTTGTTTTATATTGGGAAAGGGAGTCACTATAAGAAAAAAAGTATAGTAACAGTTTTGGAATGTCTATCATAGAACTACATGTGTGTAACATTCATCACTTGTGTATATATGGCATGATTTAGATTCAAATCACCTTCCTGTTACTGTGTGAAAAAGAGATGTTGAAAAAAAAAGTTGTGCCCTTCACAAGTGTTTAATTGAAAGTCAAAGTGAATGAACACTGGAAACAAGATGCTTAAATTGGTTTAGTTGAAAATGCTTCACTTGAAGAATTCATGTATCATACTAAGAACTGTCACATGCCTTTATTATCCATCAATGTGTTCTCTTTTATGTGAAATCAATTTTTAAACTTGACCAAAGGGGGATGTGATGAATTGACTATTTTGACAATATACATATACGCTGCTGGTGAGATGATGGGGATAACCTGATCGCTCCTTGCTCAGGCGTGGCCTTATGTGCGACTATTCTGTAATAGCACCATATTTTACAGGCCCCAACAGTAACATTGTGAATCATAGCATTAACCCAATTCATAATGGATATTTCTCACACTTTAAATTCAGTGTAGAGGCCATGGAATAAGTTCTTTAGAGCTGCATGAGGCGCTAAGATTGCAAGTTGGCCACTCCTGTGTAGCAGAGCTAAAAAGGAGTAACTTGCAGACTTAATTCACTTTTGTTGCACCTTGCAACTTTACATGTGACTTGCTCTAAAATGTCAAAAATGGCGTCAGTATAAAAGGGCAAGTTCATGCTATGGCAAAGTATGACATCATAAATATGCAAGTTCCCATTCTCAGCTTAGTTTCTGATCCATATAAATCACATCAGTGCCTCTAATGTAATGCAAAGCAGTTCTGCATTCAAATTGCTGTCACTGCTCTATGTCTGTCCAAACTTCCCCTGTCTCAGATGGGTGAACTGATCTGTGTTTTGTCTATTCTCATTACTGAAGAGAATAGGCAATACCTGATCACTTGGGCACAGCATTTTCTTTAAAAAAGAAAAAACTGCTTATTTTGAATTTAAGGAAATTGGTAAAAATCTTGCATGAAAAATGCATACTATCAGGGACAAAGTACTGCCACTGATTAACAGTGATTCATGTAACAGTAACTTTTCTTTTTTTCAGTAGCATGCTTAGTGTAACCTCTTTCACTCTTTCTCTGATGGAGGGCACTGTTAGCTAACTGTTAGCTAAGTGGCTGTTTTTATAAGAACAACTGTGTAAGTTTCACACTCTGGTGCTTCAAAATGTGTGAAAATCGGTGCAAACAGAATGTGAGCGGCCTTAAATTCAGGTGAAGATCAGTTAAATCTCTATATTAAATTTGCTGTTTTCAAAAAATCTGTGTATGTTTGGTGAAAATGGGCAAAAACTAAATTGCCTGGCCTATTGATTATTTATAATTTGTCTGAAGACAAACACTGGTGACACACATAGCTGCACTGAGTGCTTTTGAGTAACCATCAATTAACCATGCTCTTTAATCAAAGATAAAGTTCCTTAACAGGAACTGTTATTGTTTAATACATTAAAAACAATATTAATCCAGATATGAGTGCCACAAAAAATGCTGTTGACAATTTTGCTGTATGCAGCTCCCTGGATAAATGGCATTGAGCTTAAAGCATATAGACCCCTAGAGACATATATTTCTGAATAGAAAATCACCACTCTGGAGAAAAGATTGACACTGAATTAATGTATGCTGTAGGAGCTGGATATATATTTTAAAAAAACAGCCAAATTAGCATACTCATGCACAGGACATTCAAATGAAGAGTGTGGGGATGTTGAATCAAGTGGTCAGCTGGCAGATCCTGCTGTCATGTTTATGTAAGTATACTAACAGGACCGAAAACATTGGTTGCGCTGTACAGTGCTGTCATAAGCAGCATTCTCCCTTTGGTAAGCCAGTATAAGATCTGCAGTATAGATTGAGAGGCCCTGCCTTGGTGTATAAATTTTTGAAAATAAAATCAGGGTTGGATCTAATAGCAGGTTTCCTCATGCACAACAGCTCATTCAGTTTCCATCTCAGATGAAAAACGGGTTAAAAAAAGTGTTCCTTGTGAAGTACTGGTAATTCCAGAAAAGCTTAATTAAGCCCCAGAAAGAGCAGCTGATCTCCTAGTACTATTGATCTTTGAAGTAATCCCATGCAAATGGCATTTTCCTTTCGTGACAGATTTGGCAGTTTTAAAAGACAATGCGAATTAAAAGATAAAGGAAATAATGTGTGTTCAACGGAAACTTTTGGCTTGTCATTGCAGAACTCTGAAAATGGAATTTTCAGACCAAAGCAATGTCAAGCAAAGGGTTTACAAGAAAGACTAGAGAAATTGACTTACACACTGTTCAAATAAAATCCCCAAAGCTTTTGCATGTACAAATGAGAAATCTATCACTCGTGTTTTACAATCTGGTGAAATGCATTTTAAAGCAGACATAACAAAGTCCAGGTTCTATGTAAATATCATAAACGTGTTTCAATAAGGATTCTACCCAATGTATGAAATGCACATGCAAGTGTCCTGGTAATGAGAAATCGGTGCCTGCCAAGAGAACACTAAAACAGACTTATAGATTTGACAGTGCAATGTACTGTATCATTAATGTTGCATGACACATTTAAAAAGTTGTTAATTGTATTTATTCGTATATACCTACTGTAAAGAAAGTAATGTAGTATAGGGTTCATAGGGAGGAGAAGGCCATCACACAAAGGCTTTCAAAGATGATGAGCTTTATTTATAAAGGTGCCACAGTGTTCAGTACGTACAGTGCAAGCCCACAACAGCAGAGGTGCACTGAAAACACACAGAAGAAAAAAAACAAGAAAAACAAAGTAAACCTATAACGCATACCTGAAGCAGTTTGCAAGAACTACTGGCTACAGCCACCATTGCTATAAAGCAACTAGTGATGTTCAGTATGTGAACGAACAAATCTTTCTGAATGAATCTTTGAGGTGTACTGAGTGTACTGAATCCCTAGTCTAAAAGATTTGTTCTTTTCTCTTTGCAAACATGCGTGCTGATTAACTGGCGTACCAGCTATAACTCTCCCTCCAGTGGATATTAGCTATTCGGTCTGTCCATGAAGCAGCCTATCACAAAACTGTATCAGCGGTATGTTCATGATGACAACTAGCCAATGGCTGAAATGCAAAAACACTCGATGCACCTCCTATTGGCCATCTCGGCACAGCGGCTCAGTGACTATGCTGACCATGGTGACTACAGCATGTGACTGACTCTGGAAGACTCGAAATGCCCTCACTGTGTACTGTGTACTGAATGACCTGATGTACTGTTGACAAGTTCTCAGTACAATGGTTCCTTCAGACTCGAAAGATTCTTTGACTATGCTGACAATGTAGGACAATGCAAAAGATCCGGTGACTACAAAGACGCGAAACACCTCCACTGTGTACTGTGTACTGAATGACCTGATGTACTGGTGACAAGTTCTCAGTACAATGGTTCCTTCAGACTTGAAAGATTCTCTGTCTATGCTGACTATGAGAGACCCGAAATGGCTGATTTGATACATAATCATAATAGTGCACTGTTTTACACAGTAATAAACCAACTTTTAGCATCTAAAACGTTCCATTGTCTGATGCATACTGAAAAAGCATAGAGGTTACCACACTTGTGAATCACCGGTATGCCCCCCCCCCCCCCCCCCCAAAATCTGAGGCGAGGTGATGCTGCGGTAATAAACAAGCTCCTTCAGAATGTCTGTAACTGCAAACTACACTAGATTATAGATCCTGTGGTACCTCTTAAACATAGCCAGCCGTTTGACCAATATTCCTTTTCATACCGCAATGTTGCTAGCTAGCCAGACTACGAATAACTGCACAGGCACAATGAAAAACATGTAAACTGAACACACACAAATATTTAGAATTGAATATTCCCCACAGGTAAACTTTGCTCCGTCATACTCAGTTTCATTCACAAATGAATGCATTACACATGCACATGCACTACACCACCTGAATTGAATTAGCACAACTCTTTAGCCAGGTAGAGGAGATAATTAGTGAAATCACCTTGATTAGTGACTGACTAGAACAAATACATGGTAGGACTTTTACTTTCTGAAGTAAAACTTTCTTTTTTTCCACCTCTGAAAACCATGTGTACATATCCACAAATGTGGACAAATGTCATTCAAAGTAAAGGGAAAGTTTATTGTGTGGAGATCTGGACACGGTCTGAGTTTAAGATTAAAGAACCAAATTCTTGCTGCTTGAAGTTATTGCTAACTGGAGACCATGAGCCATCTAAGTTTGAGTTACAAGTCGCTCCTTACAGCTACTCCAAGGTGCTGCCCACTGCTGGTTGTACATTTCTATACAGCTGAACATGTGCAATCAATGACATCTTTGATTCAAAGGGACTACAATCTGGGGGCACCCTGTACATGCTAGTTTATGTCCCAACTAAGTTATCAAAAGTACCAACACTTCAAAACTACCAAGATATTACATTTAGAAAATGGTTCCAAGCTTCATTAATTATGCATTACTGCGGAAGTATCTATGATGAAAATTCCATCTTTGTGTTCATGTAAAACACAGAGTGAGTTACTAACAACAAAAAGTGATCCTCTCTGTCTACGTAGGGACACCACACACAGAACTGACCTTTTAGTGCTGATCTAGAGTCAGATTTCACGAACCCAATCCAACCTAAACTGATCCAATTTCTTCTGCTAAATATGTTAAATACAAATTGTCAAACTGAATGGTTATTTAAATATGGATATATTTGTTCTAGGCAAACTATATTTGCCTTACCGTGTATCAAACGGTAACTAGTAGTAGTAGCCGTAGCTAGTATTTTGACAACCCTATTTACAACTGCTTCAAATTAATTGTATTTGTTTTAGATGTTGAGTGAACACTACTCTGAAGTCTTTTACTGAAATTACATTATGTGATTTTTAACACGTCATTGTGATAAACATTTAATGGAGTTTATGTTGTTGGGATGTGGCTTGGACCATTAGTATTCTAAATTACAGATACAGTTAGTTATTTACTTGAATATTCCCGCTCCCTTGAAAATAAAGACATAAAAATAATAAATATTAAATAAATTCCTACTATTGCTTAGCACATTTCAGCGTTTTCTGGTCTACCTAAATTAAATCATAACATTTGACTAATAGAGAAAAGATGTACCATAATGGAAATTTCATGTTAGCAAATATCTCAGTTCAACATGTTTAAAAGAATTACATACATTACATTTTTTGGACCTTTTGGTTTAAAGGAATTTAATACTAACAAGAGAAGGCAAACCAGGGTAACACATTAGCACATTTTAGCAGACATATTGAGATCACACTATGAATAGCTTTCAAAGTATGCACAGATACCATATAGTGCACATAGTGGTAATTTAAAAACAGATTAATAATCATTTTGCATGGAAAACATCTCCATCTCTTTTAAACATATCTGCCCTTTTGCTTCCATACAGCAGAGGCTTATTTCGTGTCAATTTCTGCTGTCAACATTTCACCTCTACTTATGTAAATATGTCATACCACAACAAATGATGTGTGAAAGCAAGCACTTGACATTGCATGTCTCTCACTCTGAAAATGACAGACACCACAAAACATAGACCTGTTTGAATAGTTGAAATGAAAAGTGAATACTCTACAGTCCAAGTAGTTGTGTTGTTATGTTTTTTTTTTTCAACTACCTCAAGTTCTTTAAAATATAAAAATATGATACTTGGGTATAAACAGTGTGAAAATGCAAGCCCATCAAGCAGTGTGAGGTATTAGTACTGTCAACATGGAGAACACATGCAGATAAATGGATGCATTAATAAATATGCATTCAGGCCTGCAATGGTCTAGTTGAAAAATCGACTTATGTGCTCCCTATGAAGAATAGGTCACAGTCCTCTTCTGGGCTTTGGAAAGGTTTCTTTAGTTCCTTCCAGAGCCTGACCTTACTTTCTGCCTCTGTGGGCCTCCTCAAGTTGTCCAGAGGGCAGGTTCAGCTTTTCCTTTGCATGGTAGGTTTGACTGCTGTGATTGATTGTTTTTTGTAGATTGTTTTCTTTTATATATGCATGATCCAGCTGAACTTCAATTATTAAAATAAACTGCTTTTAAAACTTTAACGATTTTTTTGGGGTTCCTACCCAATGGCCTTTGGATGGGATGGTGCTATGATTCTGCGATATTTATTTATGAAATTTTGGGGTTCATCAACAGCAGATTAGAATGGTCAATGATACTCTGCCATGTTCTGTCACTGTAAATGCATAACGCCATCACATGTGCAGGTTGTCAATTCAAGACACAATACTAGCCACACTGTTCTGAGGAGATCAAATTAATTTTGACAGTATGGTTTATTCCAGGAAGGAGGCAAACTGTATGTTGTGATTTTGTTACCATGACTGAAATGTGCATTAGGTATATATATGTTGTTGGAATTGATTCACGTATTGTAAACATTCATTAGGGAATTTCATTGACTTTTGTGTAAATTGGTAAAGCACCCATGCAACAATACATTTTCACTAATTTCTTGTTACTCGACTGATAAACGGAATAATTCAAGCATTCTAGATGTGCCTTTATGCTGATATGAAGCAACTCGCATGCAACATTTATCACTTGCAAGAAAGTTGTACTTGATTGCATCATGTAACACCCTCTGCAATTAACTAGCAACTCAATTGTAACCAAGTTGCACAAAATTTACAGTGATTCATCTTATTAATTCATATTCAACTGTTGACAGATGGAGCAGAAAATATGCTGTGTGGACTCAGGAGAAGGAATTGAATTTTTTGAAGGTATGTACAAGTGGTAAATATTGTCAGCATAAAACACCGGTGTCAAATTGTATTAGCTAGCTTGCGAATGTTTGTTGTAAAGAAACCATCTGTTTTGCTGTATCAGAGTTTCAGTAAGTTAGTTAGCTAGTTTGATCAGCAGTAGTTTGCTAGTTTACAACATATAAAGTTTTTCCCTTCAATTTTATTTGTAAAAATTATAGTAACAATCCAATCAATGAAAACATGTTTTACAAAATGAAAACCAGGTAACAACTTTAGGATTACTATTGCAATTAGGATTTAGGATTATTATTGTATTAGAGTATTGCATGAAACTGCATAAAATATACATCATAAGTATGATTGGACATAGAGTATAATTTAAATCATATTTGGATTGCTTGTGAAATGCTTTGTGTAACTGCGTGTAATTACAGCACATGCAACTGTAAGCGGCATGTAAATTGGTTTGTGTAACATCAGACTTAAACCTCTGGTGTAAATGGCATATTTTAGTGATCAATGCTTACTATAAATAGTGTTTAGCACAGTGTGTCAATGACAACATTTACTGGTGCTATTTTTACCTTGTGTCAAAAGAATTATTTAATTTGTGAAACCTGTTGTAAATACCATCTTTCACCTACTGATGCTTGGTGTCAATTGAATATTGCGCATTGTGATGACTGAAACCTGCTGATAAAAGAATAATTTATTTCTGACACATATGAATAGCAACAGCTGTTTTTATAACTGCTGAAAGGTAATGCAATTTACCTCATTTAAGTATGTTATAGTTTTGCAGGTGTTTTGAAATATGAGGATGTACAAGAGGTGGACTGTACATGGTAACTATGGTGATCATGTTTTATAAATAACTCTTGGTACTTGGTTATATGTCTCTCTGAATAGTGCATGCTACTCTAACAATTATAAAAATTAGACGGCCAAGGTGTCTACTTTTAACTTGCTCGCTGTACTGCACAATGTTAAATTATTAAACCTTGGCATCCCTCTTTGTGTTTGGTATCTGCTGAGATCAGCATGCAGAATGTAATATTGCTTTCCCATTTTGATAATGATTGCTATTTAAAGTGTTCGGTTTATGGCAGTATGTGGTTATTGCAATGTAATATATATTATTTTATTTGACTGAATAACTGTTTCAATGTGAACATCTGGATGTTTTACAATCCAGCATTTGAATAGTAGGAATATTCCCCAAGGAATTTTGTACTATACAAGGGATTTTCTTTCCCAACAACTGAAACAAGATGAATGCACTGAATGCACAGCTGAAACTGCTGCATTTTTACACATACTTTTTAATGCCTTATGACCTAATTTAAGATATTTTTCAAGTCACTAAACAAAAAGAGCACAAAATCATTGGCCCACATTCTTTTGTTTTCCATGCTTGTTCATGGAAGCCATGTTGCATCCATAGAATTAACATATACACATATATCTACAGATATATTAAAGCCATACATTCACCATCTGCAGTAAATTGGGGGCAGTTCCTATATCCAACATTTACTGTCTCTGAGAGACCATATTTTCCAACCTCTATTTCTTTGATACAGAACCTTTATGTTAAGTTGCTTTTTGGTGGGTTGGGGATTTCCGAGCGTAGGTTATGCTCACACTTTATATACATGTGTATTTTTAATCACAAGAAACAGGTACTCATTTGTTACTATTTTTCCTTCCTTTTATTTGAAGTATAGTGCATAATGTACATGTCCCCCAGAAACTGAATGCTGTTAAATTGTCAGTGTTTGATTGTTAAAATGTTAAATGTTTAAGGGCCCTTTGTCTTCAGTCCAATTCAAACCCACCTAAAGCAGATCACATGTCATCACTTGCATCCAGACCTGTTAATTGTTAATTGTTTGCCTGTTTGTGACTGTAATTTTCTGATGTGCACGTGAAGCCAGCCATTGGTTAATGGTCCACAGGTGACTAATCAGAGACACGTTAAAAACAGGTGTGAGGCTGCACAGGGAAACCTTGGTTTGCAGAATTTTTGCTGTTTGCTGTGTGCTCTGTGCCCAAGGCTGGGTATTTTCTCTAAATTATTATATAATTCTTATTGAAATTATTTAAACTATTTTTTTGTGGTAAAATTTCCCCCTTCTGTTTGTTTTATGTGTGATGCATCCGCCAGCATTGTTACATTGTAATATGTAACCATCTGGGACACAGACAGAAATATTATGGATTGTGCAGGGGTCTATGAGTATTGCACATGAGGAAGATGAGAAAGTAGCCTTCAGTGCCCCTCTCTACAGCTGCAATCACAACACACCCAGCTGAGTCAAAGCAGCATTAAAAAGTAATGTGCTGAGCTGACACATATGCAGATGTACCTAAAATCCGGTCACAATAAACCTCCTGCACTCAGTCCCCAAAGTGCCTCCAGTCTCATAAAGTCCACTGCACTTTGGACACAGAGGTTGTGCATGCTGGGTAGTTTTGCACAAAATCAATATGTTCCACTTATTATTATTGTTATTTTTATGTAAGTCCTCTGTAGCCCTGGCACATTATGGTTGACAGTTTCTACAGTGGGTGTACTCACACACAAACTTGCACGCACACACACACACACAGCATTTCTTTTTCAGTTTTCATTGAATTCATCCCTATACATCCAAAAATGGAGGACACTGCATCCTCAGAAGGGTCATGTGACTAATTTGAAGCATGAGTGGGCCTGGTGATCTGTTATCACAGAGGCGGGTTGCCAGTTTGGCACTTGGAACTCTCACCCAGTTTACTGAAAGGCCTGAGAGGATTAGCAAGATTAATCAAGGCCTTGCTGACAGTAACAGCCAGCTAAACAAGAATGAAACGGCTCCCATGCATGCTAGTGATACAGTCCCATTCAACTGGCTTTGGCTAACATACACTAATTATGTCCTGGTGTTGAAAAAATTTAAACATTATTGGAAAATGAAAAAAATAATGAGATGATTGATGGGAGACATCATTGGAGAGTATTGGTGGAAATTGAACAGGTCGCCCTGCCCAATGTGTTTTCTGTGGTGCAGAAACTGCTGCTTCGTTTGGCTATGCTTAACATAATGCGTTTGAATGCTAATCAATTATTAATTTGTATATCAAATATTTATGCTCTGACTTGCAAAATCCTATATCCTTTGTAATAATGACTTCCCCTTTGAGTTGCAAGTAGGTTTTTTTTTAACAAATCAACATTCTTGCAAACGTCTTGTACATAATGTCCAAAGCATCTCTGAGCAGGCAAGTAAGACTAGCTCTATCTTATAATTATTTTTTTTTTCCTTTGTTTTTTTCTATTCTTAATGGGCAGTGATGTAACCATCATGCATGAGACAACTACCTATTGAGACACACACTGCATATTAAATATAGGTCAATAATTAATACCATTCGGTTCCTTACACACATGATTTTTTGTGTCTCAGTCTTCAAGGATGTACTGGATGATTCAGTATTTACTTGAATACAAAGAAATTGAGAAGGCCACAAGAAAACATTGACTGGGTCCAAAAAGGGGGGGGGGGGGTTCTAGTCTGAAGGCTGTTGTCAAAATGTAATGGCAGTTGAAAATTTGTGTTACTGACAATTTTATACTTACCAAACAATTGCTTGTTGCCATGTTGACAAGGAGCCGAGCAACACAATAGCTCAGTCAATGAAGCAACATGAATATGTCCTTGAGTACAATGTTCATTTTGATTTCTGTTTGCAATTTTCACCCTGTAACCATAAACTGGGAACTTTCATTGTATGCTACTGTATTGTATGTATGTACAAATGAAAATGGTATATTGTGTCTTACAGCATAGGTATGTTATTGGATTAAGATTCATCTTTTCAAAGTCAGTGGACATGAAGTGCTCAGAATCTTAGCAAAGGTACTGATGTAAGATTATGCTGCTCAGCAGCCATATTGATTTTTAGGCTAAGGTTTTCAGACTTTAGCACTGATTCAGCTTCACAGCATTGGAGGCATATGGATGTTTTCAGGATCTTTATCGTAACCTGGGCATCAGATAAAGCATTCCTGTCTGATGGCAGCCATTTTTTTCTACTTTTTAATATCTCTCTCTCTCTCTCTCTCTCTCTCTCACACACACACACACACACACACACAAAACACACGCACACTTACTTCAAAAAGAATTCATTAAATTCTGCCCAGAGAGCAATAATGGAACTGGTGCCCCTACAATAGGGGACTGTGTAGTGCCTTGACTCTAAAATTTGGGCAATCAGCATTTTCTATTAAAGTCATAACCTACTGGAATTTGCTACCAGCTGATATAAAGAACTGCGGCTGGTTTGGTAGTTTTGCACCCAAACTCACAACATGACTGCAGGGAAATCAAATGGATATGATCTACTGTACATTCATATGATTTTTAACTACAGTACACATTTGAAGTTATTATCACATTTTTCATGTAAGAGGTTATTGTTGCATATGGGATTATGAATTTATTGTGTTGTTTTTTCAAACTTACCCAGGGAGAGCACATGACAGTCTCTTAGCTAATAACTTAGCATTTATGTTGAGCATAGCACACCATACATGACACATAAATGTATTTATTGAAATAAGCCAACAGACATCTGTAATTTGTGAATAGGCCTTCCACTGAACACAAATTTTCTTAAGGATTTTTTTTATTTGTCCCTTTGCCTAATGGAAAATAAACATTCTATGTAACCATTTGTGCAGACAACTCCATCTTTAAGATGGAGGTCAATACACCAAGTTGGAGGCAAATTAGCTCTCTACTCATTATTTCTAAACACCAGTGCTGCTTAAAGCAAATTATGAGGGGGACTGCAAACACATAGCCCCTCAAAAGTGTCAATAAATGTGTTATTGAGATTTTATTGCTGGAGATTATATTTGTTTGTTTATGCCATTAGTCAGGGTTGTTGTCATTGAATAGCATATTTTTAGAAGCTGAAGCTTCCACAAAGGACCACCCTATACACAAAGATACAGGCAAGAATATTATCGGTGTTGAGTTTTGTATTACCGTCTGCCTGGCAAGCACCCTCATCTGGAAGGTCATCTGAAAGTAATATTAACAGTCTGAAAAGTGGGAGTAATTAATCCTCAGAGCTTGCAAATTAAACCCAAACTTTGATAGTTCATGGAAATATATTTCCAGGATGAGACAGATTCACTGTGCAGAAATTAGTGGCGTTTTTACATCTTTTTTGTTGAAAATCATTACTGGAACTTTTTCTTTTTTATGAAACAAACAGGTGACATAAATGTCTTGTGTTTTAATTATTATTTGGAAAATGGCATTTATTGTATCATTTTAGAGAAAATGTACAGCACCAAAAAGGGGCCATGAAAGGGTTATATCCAGGAAATATACTTTTATCATCCATGTCTCAGCATTTTATGACCATCCTCATTGATGTAACACATTAATTTAGCTTGAGCTATTAGCAAAACATATTTAATCTCTGTGACAATGTTAAGTCACATGAGAATGATGAATGAAATCACACTAATTCATTTTCACAAGCAAACCAGGACTAGAATAATTTAGTATTTAATAATTATGCAGTTTTCCTCTACAGCTCATTCAGGCCCATAGGTTAATATTCAGATAAATAGTTCTGACTCTTTCATATGATTGTGACACTAATGTAACATGCACGGATGTGACTAAATTAATTCATAATATCCCTAATAATAATTATGATGATGAGGATTTTATAATTCATAGCTGTGATCCCTGGCTTGAATTCCTGAGCCTTGTGTGTGTGTTATTTTATCCTCAGCAAATTGCATTGAAATCCTTTCCAGTCGTACCCACAAACCTTTGACACAGCAAGTCTTTCCAACAATTTAGCATGCCACATACATTTTCTTTTGTTGCTTCATACATTTTCGTTTCTGTTTTTGCTTCAACAGAGGAAGAAAATATTGTGGAACACTATTTTATATCAATTCCTGAAATCGGCAAGTTTTTTTTTCCAGATGACCTGACACATCTGTTGACACAATGGTCCCTTTGTTTTGTTTTGTCAGATAAGTTGATGCTTTCTAGTATGGCATGACTTATTGTTTGTGGAGCTCCCACACTGCATTATATATTTCACATTAAACATTATACATTTCATATTAAAGTTTGCTTCAAGTTTCAAAGGCATGATTTGGGAAGGTGGGGTCACAGTGTCATGTTTTTATATGCATCTTATTTAAATTAATCCATGAAACATATGAATATGAAAAGACAAAAAAATCTAAAGAATTGCAGTTCATACTGCTCCAGTGACAATTTATTTTATTTTCTGCGAGGATAAACCTGTGTAATGGCTGTTTTTTTTTCAGGATACATGGTGACACCGTGGGTTCAACCTGGGTGAAGTGTCAGACATATTGTGATCATTAAGTGGTCAATATATAAAAGAATGGCCCTTGTATGCCATGCAGAATGTTAGGGTTTGAATTTAATTCACAGTGGACTAATTGAAAAAAGTCAATTTGCAACATCACCTTGTTTTTTGAGATGCAATTGGAATCCTGATGAAGTTAGTCCAGCCCTTTTTCAGCAGGTTAACTGATTTTCCTCTGAGTTTGGTTTTCTTGCAAAGTCAATGCATTTGTGAGTTTTTTTAATTGTTAAAAAAACTGTGTGTGTGTGTGTGTGTGTGTGTGTGTGTGTGTGTGTGAATGCGGATATGCATGTGTTGGGTTCCTGGGGACCTACTACTGTAGAACATATGCATTCTGAGGTCATTTCTCATGTGGTGCATAAAATATATGTCTTTAAAGGGAGGTACAACAAACCACTTCATCTTTTAAATATTCATGGGGGCTGGGTGACCAGCATACAGTAGGTAGCCGTTGACCACAACTGGAATGACTTACCTGTGGTACTCTTTGTCTTCTGTCTAGTCAACTTGATTTCCCCCTTTTCTTTTGAGCTGCCTGGGTTAATATCATTTTCTGACTGCTTCCTCAGCATTTCCTGGGAGCATCCTCAGTTCTTCTTTGCTTTCTTTCTCTGTCCTGACCTCCACCTCTTCTTTTGTCTCCTCTCTTTTCTCATTCTGTTCTTTTCTGCGCTTTAGTCTCCTCCACACTCAATGCCCTATTCACTGGATCATACGGAAACGTCTTTGCAGTCAAACTTATAGCACTGTATAGGAGTTTTGTTCTCACTCCTCAAACTCTGTGCTGTCTGCACAGCAATGTCTGTTGGCTGATTCTGCAGGAATTTGGATCGATAATGTCTGACACTGCAGTCAAAGAGCCTTCGGTTTGGGGAGTCCATCAAAACACAGCTAGGAAGAGTCGTTGTATGAATGGCTGGAAGTTTGCTGGATTTGGATAACTGCAGCCATCAACGATCAATGTGAGTTGGGTTTGGCTCGCCATCAAAAGCGACATACTGGAGACAGACTATCAGCTTGTTATTGGTGCATTTGCAGAGAACAGTTCTTTCCTTGTTTAAAAGTTGATTTCCACTCCAGGTCACTCTGCCAGACCCATGTAGAAGGTGCTGTACCACCTTCAACAGGGTCAAGATCTGTTCCACACCTAGGTATATAAAGTAAAAGCTGCTTCTGCAAATATTCTTCACAGCCTCTAATGTCTTCTGCAAAAAGGGTGTTTACAGCTGGGTCTTAAATGTTGCTGCTTTCTTGCCTTTACAGTCTCATTTCCTGACCCAGTGAACATATCTTTATCTTTCCTTATACATGGTTTAATGTCCAGCTCGTTTAGCTGGTTAGCTGGCTCATTCACAATCACCTTACTGTCAAAGAGAAGAGACCCAAAATACAATTTTGTTCTTCAAAAAGCACTTTGGGCTCCATCATTTCAAAAGGCAGGACATGTATCTCACAGGTGATACACCAGCATCCAAACCTGATGGTGGGAATTGTTGTCCTCCTTTGCTGAAGGGAAAAAGTCTCTGTAATTTTCATGTGCTTGATGCCATCCTCGTGAGTTTTGTCCTGGACAGAGATTTCTGGATCTCTCTCAACCTGTCTGGAGCTTTAAGGACTGGCATTCTTCCCATAAACAGACACCAGTTGGATTTGGAAAGATGCACTCTGCAGGCAGGGAAGGAATGCATAGTGGAAAATGGTACAAGCAGACATCTGAAGGTACTGATGATAACACCACTGTGGAACAACAGTCTCTTTGCTCTCATTTTCTGGCACTGTGAAGCCTCATTCGTCAAATGATGCACACTTCTAATGCCTCTCTCCAGCTTGCTGAAATCTAGTTAAATCTAAAGGTGGTCAAGCTAATTCAATTTAAAGTCATAAAGAAAATGCCAGGCTTGAGCCAAACCCAAGCATGTATAATATACATGCAAAGATTTTGGGCAGAGGAATGACAAAGTCATTCTAAATCCTGAAAGGTTTTTTGAGAGTGAGTGGGGATGATTTGCATCAAATGGCTTGGATTATTATTCATATTAAAGCATTCTCCGTAAAACAAACTTACATCAAAGTAAATGTTTATTGAGGGAGCTCTTTGTTAAAAATGTATTTGATGCATTACCTTAATGCATTACATCTTAATGTTCTCATGTCACTAGAAAATGAACAGGAGAGTTATATATAGGTTTTTGTCATACCAATTAACAATGGTGTGTGAGAGGAATATTACGCCATCACAGTTTATTCTGGGTTTGAAATAATCACGTACTGTGTGCTAGCATTGTCCAGGGATATGATTGGAATATGATTTGTGTGTCTGCGTGTGGATTAATCCCAGGATTATGTAATTAACATGCGGATCAACAAGCAAATAAACAGCACAGATATATTTAGACAGAGGTGACGATTCATGTCCTGGGGGTATTCCACTTTTCATAGAGTTGATATGCCCTGTCTTTATTAAATATGAAATAATTATTTCACAGATATGTTATACTTATTGGTTTCAATACCATATGTAGCAGACATAATTATAGAATTTGCTCACACACAGAGGCTTTGAACTAAAACCACAAGGTTCATTGGATTGTCTGTGTGGGGTGTACCCTTTATATTTCTAGGTAACACCTTACCGGTCTAAGGGTTACTCTTTTGGAACCCTTTCTTAAGAGTATACGACATACTGTATATATTGTTGTACAATATTGTTGCACAAAGCATTTTATTCAAAATGCTGCTGAAAATTAGCATTCCTATACACTGAAAGTATATTGAAGAAATGCAATGGCTGGTGGGCAGTGTGAACTCATATACTGAAGGTTACGTGAGAGAGAAGTTTTTTTCACATTTAAGTTTCATGTTTAGTTTTTTATTGCCCCCAGTAATGTGGAACAAATCAAAACAGTTCCTGTGTTATCTTATGGAACACTAACATTATTTTATATTTTTATGTTGAGATTTTGTTTTGTAATGTTAATGGATAACATTTATTACTGGTCATTTCAATACACTCATATTGAAAGAGATATTTCTTCTCTTCTGCTCATCTGTATTTGTTTCCATGAGTTTCTGTGATTCTGTGTAAACATTAAAGCAAGCTGTTTTTTTCTGATTATTTCCCTCTAAAATAGTTTTGCAACAGCGCTGTACAATATCAAATATGGTAATTATGTTTTCTTTTCAAGTACTCCTTTGAGAAAAAGGTGTCATTTGCCTTTAAGAATATTTTAATTATTAAATACTTTTGTACTCGTGGCAATAAAGGAGCATTTCTCATTAGCATAGTGCTATAGGTTCCTGCACATTATTATTAAATCTTTATCAGCATTTCTAATTACAGGGTAAATTAGGAAGTATTATCTTATTTATCTTGTATTGTGGCATTATGACAGGGTCACTCAGTGAAAAGGATCTATATTAAATGAATTACAATAAGCATGCCTTGTCATACCAGAACAATTACAAGAGCTTGTAAATGCCAGTTAGATATTTATAGCCACCTGTTCTCCCACATTATGAGGAATGAACAGCTAGAAGCTTTAAGAAGAAGCCTGTTCTTGATAGACAGCATAGTCTCCCTCCACAATGGGAGCTATTTTCCAGTTTTACATTTCTGTGGCAGGAAAAAGGAACATCAACCCAGTACACAATGAAGACTCCACAGCGCTGACAGCCAAGAATACAATGGTGCTGAATCTGATTCAGCAGCCGAAGGTCTTCAAACATGACTTCAAGACTTCATGGAAGAGGGGTGGGGATACTCCGTTAATATTTGGAAATACCCTGCTTGTGTCAACATTGTGCTCAGTTAACCTCAGGTGACTGTTACTCAAAGTGTGTGTGTGTGTGTGTGTGTGCATCGTGGAGATGGTAGCTGGATCTGAAACCACAGCTAACTTATGAAAACAACTGGCTGGCAAAGATGATGGGTTAAAGAAAAAAAGCTCAAGTGTACACAGTGTCTTCATTATAGTGACTTACCTCAGTAATTCCATTTACTAAATGCATGCCAAACTGTAGATTGTAGCAGATTATTTCCTGTTAAAGCAGGGCAGAAATACAGAAATAACCCGACCTGTTCTTAGTGATGACAGTTAAGGTCTGTCATTCTAGACAGCTTTCTTTTCCCAACATATCAGTTCATATTCTGAAAAAAAGCATGCCCAAGCTGTTATCTCATCAAGATAAAAATGTATATGATATGTAAAATAATAATTAAAATATTAAGAAGCCAGTTGAACCACAGAATGACATTTAATGCCTTGGCTGAATGCTAATTTACCCCGTTTTAGAGACAGAAGCCATGTGTCATGAGTAATTGTCTTTTTATAGCAGTGGTTTTATTAAAAACGCTTTCTCCAGTAATGCATTACTGCATTTGGCAACTTCCCTTCAGGGGGTAAATACGTTATTAATGGTTATGTCAGTGTCAGTCAAGAAATGGCATTCATTACCAGACATGCAGTGTACCCCAGTGACTTAAAAAAAAAATCTGCTGTGAGAGTTGATTTTAGGTAACCCTGGAGGGTTTCGTAATGCTTTTTAAACATATTTAAGTAATAGTTTGATATTTAGTTATTTGCCTTTGCAACACACACACACACACACACACGTGCCTTTCTGTATATATTGGCCAGATATTCAGCTCTCTGTGCTTCACATTTTAAGCTCTCTCTCTACCATTGCTGAAGCTGCATGTGTTCTGATTTGCTGGTTCTTTATGACTGTTCATGAAGGGGCGTGGTCTAAAATAGAATAACAATAACTCGCACAAGGACACAGAAATTACTGGAATTTCCTGTAACTAACATGATGGAGGATGAAATGAATACTGGGGCTGAATATCAGATTGTAAATTAGAATATAGTGGTAGTAATGCACATTGAATGCCCTCAAGTGTAATTCAGCCTGGGGATTACTCATATTTGCATATATTCATGTAAAATGCCAGAACAATATAGATTTAAGATACTGAAGCAAAACTACACTCAGATATTTAGAAAATTGGTGATGTCAGATTAGACCAATTGGCTTTACAAAAGATGAAGCTGAAACATCCATGGTACTTCCCTCTTCAAGCAACGTTTGCCTGTGTCAGTAACTAATTCTCCCTGGGTACCCTGGATATTGAGCCTTGGACTGGATATTTGCCCATGCAGATTTATTTCAGTGTATTTTTGTTGCTGTGTACAGTAAATGCTCTGCTTATGCCAGTACAGTAAATGGTGCACATTTTGTAATTGCTGTGAAGATCATGACACCGTTCTGGGAGAAATGCTATTATTTGCTGGCACCAGTGTACGCTACAGTATGCAAATGGAGACCTCAGAGGATCCCTGGAGGATAGGGCTGTCTGGAGGGCTCAGCGGGGAAGGCACTGTGGTAGTTTACGCGGAAAGAGTACAGAAAAGCAACAGACAGGAGGCCCGATCTCCTGCCCTGCTGTTAGAGAGCTTTGATGCGTTGGAAGAATAGATCTGACCTTTTACATTCTCTTTCCAGCCTCACTTAAAAACACAGCTCAGGTTAATGCTGCCTGCCTTTGAAACATCTCATCAGTGGTTTGTTAGATAAGTGAGGTTCAACCAGACACAAGGTTTATTTATTTATTTATTCTTTTTATCATCGTGAAGACCTGCTTTTATCACTCGCTAACGTCAGCCCTGTGACAAGACGCTGCACTTCACGTTAGACCGGAAGGACCCTTGACCTTTGATGTAAGGCTGACCGTATTGCCGTTCAACCACCTCGCCTTTCTGCCCTCTTTTGCCTAGTCTGCTGGCCATTAAAAAGGGGTCAGCACTATTCGTCTCATAATGGTAGCGGCATGAAATATGAAATGCTGTCCTTCAGCTCCATTTTCAAAGTGTATATTTTCCAAAGCAGTGGTCTAATCCCTTTTGGCCTGTAGATGTAAGTGACTGAAGAATGCATACATATAACATTAATGATTAAACCCATGGTTTTTGCAGCCTGGCCGCAACAAGAGCTGACTATGACTATGACTATGTTGAGGACATCCAGTCCAGAGCCTGTAATTGCAAAACCACAATTCAAGAGCAGAATTATCTATAGTACAACCCCCCCCTCAAAAAAAAAGGTGTGCTTCTGTCACTGTGTGTGGTCGACCAAGACCTGGAATGTAGAAGATGAGGTATTGATATCTATGTGACAAAAAAGCAAGCACCATCCTGTGTACTCGGTGCACTCAGTGCAGCTTAGGCCACTGGAGCTATTCAGGTAGACTGGATAGAAATTCCCCAGTGTGATCTTCCGTCAGCAGGTGCTGGTCTTTCCAAAGCAATGCGCTAATACGTTTCTGTGAGCAGAATGGTTAATGGATCACTGAGCAGTGGTGCAGTATCACTGCTGCTGACATATTTTTTCAGGCAGATATATGTGTGTGTGTATATATATATATATATATATACACACACACACACACAACCCTTTGAAAGACACCCGTTACAGAAAACATGCATTGCTGCGAAATGGCAACGTTCAGGTAGGTCAGTGTGTGATCTTCTCAGTCGGGTTTGCCTTACACTAAAACAATGCTAATGTCAGAATGCTCAGATTACTTGGCTTGGGATACTGACTGCTAAAGGAAAAGATGTTTGGGAAGCGATTCCATTGTGGTTAGCGTTACTAGTCTGGTTCATACTTGTGCCTCTGGATTCAGTATAAAGGTCAAGTACTGTAGATACCATCAAAATAAAAAGTGAAGTGGTTTGGCCTTAACTTTTGAGTGATGACTTTAAAGAAGTGTTTTCAGATCATTTCTGCCTATAATAAAACAAACATCTTCTAAGGATTATGAAAGACTACCTCTACAGGAAATGTGCTTTACAACATGATTGTGCTTTGCATTTTCATTAAATTGCCCCCTTTGTGACTTTCAGCCTAAATGTATAAGGAGGCAGGAGCCATAGTGCTAGGATTGGCCATGATGAGCATGTCATCATATGCAAATGCTTTCCTGAGCCCCTGATTAAAAACAAGCAACATCGCAGAACAGAAGCGGAGGTGAGGTCGACACCAGCAGTGAAGAGGTGTCTGGATGCACACCCACATTAACTGAACCATTGCACGACCAAGAATCCAATTAAACTCTTCCCAAAGTGCGTGACCCCCATGCACAGAACAGTGTATCTTATAATATATAGATACCAAAAGGAATACAATTCGCCTTGGGAAGAATACTGAAAATATGTTTTGTGTAATTTGATCAGAACAACATTATAAACAAATCAAAAGTTTTGTAACATTTTTGTTAATACCTCTATATATAGACATTATGTGCCATACAGCTATAAAAACACTTCCAGATTTGTTCTGCTGTAAAATACCTGCAAAATTTAAGATTTTATATTTAAATATTCTATGCACCTATGTAATTAACTTGTAATGGCTGTGTAACTGTGCCTTCAATTTGTATTTAATGACCACAGACACTGTCATTTACTTGGGCTTAAACTGAGAACATTCAGGGAAGACTCTTAAGGGAGAGTCACTGGACTATTAATTGGCTTCAATGTGTTGAGAGCCAGTGTGTCGTTAATGGCCAATTTACAAAGAATGGTTATGTAAAGCAGATGATGTCACCCTGAATGCAAAGATGCAATCTGTCGCTACAGTTAACGGAAAGATTCCATGTCATAAGAACACCGTGTGACAAGCAATGTTTAGAGCTTAATTAACTATATATTACAAAACCAAAATATGAAATGTGCAGGGAGAATTTGGAAGCCAGTCAAATATATGCAAGGTCTAGCAAAAACTAGTAGAAGACCTTAACAGGAGATTGTGTGAAAAGTACAGAAAGCAGCCTGCTCCTGGCGTGTGTGTGCAGTGTTTGTGACACCTGCTCAGGAACTGGTTGTCACAAATAGCCACAGGCAGCAGTAAAATGCCAGTGATGTTGAAACCTGTTTAAATGCGGGTGTCCTGCTCCGGCTGCTTGAAACTTGATTAATACCATCGGTTACACCAATGAAATGCATCAACATTATGAATGAAAAAGAATGCACCGTATGCAGGAGTCACAGAGGTACCGTATGCGGCCTAGTGACAATCAAATGTTTTGATGCTCTGCTGGCTTCTGTGTCAATTCACCCTTGTCCTAAAGGTAATCATTGTTTTTCATCCACATGCAGCTGTAGCTTTTCACACATGCTGTTCAGATAGACAGACAGACAGGAACACAGGAGTAAACTCCAATACACATATCATTTGTGGAGGTAACACTTGGTGAGACTAGGGTTGGGAACCGAAACTCGTTTCCAAATTAGAACTGAATCCAAAATGCCAAGTACCGGGTGCCTGTAAAAAAAAAAAAAAATTGAATTTTGGTTCTGCTTATCGGTTCCTAAATGCGATAACCCTTTATTATTGCAAACAAAGGCTACATATCTGCCAGGACCTGTCTATGTGACTACGTCACGCATCAACGCAACAGCGTGTCTATTTGTTTAGTCCTTTTGCGTATACGGTCACACCGGTGTGATTAGCCGTTTAATGCGTATGCTAAAACCGGTGCGATTAGAGCACTAGATTGGAAAAATTCTAGCCAATTTTAGCTTTGAGGAAACAGCAATTTCATGTTAAAAATATAGGAAATGCTAACTGAAAACCATGAGAGGCTTAATAATGCTGATGAAAATGTAACGAACCATGTAACGTAACACGTGCGCTACATAGCTTAAAAAAATTACGTGCGAAAGGGTTAAATACGAGCTAGCATGCATGGCTAACGTCACAAAAGTGTGAAAGATGGACCGCAGTAAACTGTCAAAAGTGTGGCTTTTCTTTAGAAAAGAAAACGACGACAAGGCAAAGTGCAATGCATGCGGGAAACTAATTAGCTGCAAGTCAAATCTGACCAAACATTTAAGGCAGCACGGCGTTGATCTGAAAGACTGCACAGTGTTTGATGTCTCGCAATACGCAAGAATATGTCAAGGCTCAGGCAAGGACTCAGGCGCGGACCACGGGAGCTTCGGGTTCCAAGCGTCTTTAATGGAATCGTCAGGCAGAATCGCTAATAAGAAAACGGGCAGGGTCGAAAACCGGAAGGCAGTCCGTGGACAGAACGAGGATCGGGAAACCGGAGCAGGCAAGGTCGGGAACCGGACAGGCAGGCAATTAGGCGAACGTGGCAAGGCGGCAGGCAAAAACGAGGTCAGGGTACGAGCAGGGTCGAAAAAAACGAGAAACAGGCAGACAGAAGCAAAACGCAAACGGCGGAGACGAAACAGGCGAAAAACACTGTGACGAACTAGCAACAGGGCAGGGAAGATATAGGGCAGGGTTGACGAGGGAATGGGAAGCAGGTGTGCAGGCAATCAGGCGGCCGGAGACCGGGCGGGGAGCGGGGCAGGACTAAAACACAAGGAAAACAAAAGCACAACAGCTAAGGAGGAGGAGCACTGACAGAATAAGCAGAATCGGAATCGATTAGCAGAATCGGAATCGATAAAAATCAAACGATATCCAACCTTAGGTAAGACATGGCAAAGAAATACCTGTCATCTACAGGTACAGTACCAATAAAAAGTGCTTACCTAACTGATCGTAATTCAGGTTGTAATAGCCAGGTCAAGAGGTGTGTCCTTGAATGACAGAATAAATGAAATTCTTTATATGTTCCTTCAGTGGAAGGGGTAAGAGGCATGTCTGGCATACATTTCTATTATGTTCCCTTCCTCTATACCTCAGCTGATGCATGGTGAGAATTCTGATGATCGTGGGTGCTATGCATTGGTGGTGGTTGAGGTGAGCCCCTTTCTGTTTCACTGTAAAAAAAAAAAAAAAAAAGCTTCCATTCTGGTACATCAGTGCAAATCATTGTTATTAATGTTATTACTATTATAGTTATTATAGGGTCAAAGATAATAACAGCTTGATTCCCTACCTTGGACATTACGTAGTAGAGTAGGCTACCCCCGAGATTACCCTTCTTACAATAAATTTGATTGGATTAATGCTTGGGATGGAATATGTAGATTGGAAGGAAATTTATAATGATAAGATTAAATGAGATTATACAACAACATTGTATCTTTGAAAAAACTGTATGGAGCTTCTTTGTTGTGCTGAGCTGTTAACATATTGTGTTGAGGAAGTCAGGATTAATGCCTGCTTTGAAGAGGTAAGAATGTACTAATAAATAGGTTGATTCTATTTAAAAAGACATTTACAACATCCCATCCAAATTATAGCACTTAAATACATATGCATGTAACAAATTACATATGTGCAAATGACAGAAGTTCATGATGAGGCAGTTGAATTGCAAGTTTGACACATTATGAAAGGTTAGAAAATACTCCACATATTTTTCGAGTCTTTTTAACGTGTGCACACACACAATCCTACGGTAGTTGCGGGCCTCAATTGTCAATGCTTGTTTTCACAATAATTTCAAAGGTGCAATAGATTAGCAGTTCAGTTCACTGTGCACTGTGGTCTTTGCAGCACTGTCCCCAAGGATGAACCTAGATGTATTGCAAAGGCCTATAGGCCATTCTGATATGTGCCACAATCAGGTTGGAAAGGCAGTACCAATATATTGAGTGTAGAGATACTGAATTTGTTATGACAAAGGTTTGAAAATCCATTTTCTATCCCTTAATTGCTTCTTGCTCTCTTCTTTCTGATTCCCCCATTGCCATTCTGTCTAAGCATTTAATTTCTGTTTAGTCAGTTTTATAAAATTCCCTGGAGTTTCAGAGCTAGAGAGAAGATCAGTAATCTTGCCTGGCCATGGTTTTCTTTTACAGAGTAAATAATTAAAGCTCAGATTTTTATCTCTTTTTAAGGCTGAGCCAACCATGTGAAGTGCCAGCCATGTGAAGTGAACTTTTGTGCTAGAAAGGTTTGTAAAAGAGGCAGCACGAGTACAAAGCAAATCTGTGAAGTGAGGTGGGATGTTCCCTTTATTTCTCATTTTACTCACTTTAATCTCACAATTCTCTCAAGTTAGCCTAGAAAGAAGCCCAAGTAAACTTAAGGAGCAGGATGAGTAATGCTTCAAATCTTGGGGAATGTTGTTAAGGCCGACCCAGTTGTTTTTAGATGCATCATTTAAGTTTTCAAAATGGCTAATTAGATGCAGCTGGTTTCAGAACTATGGCACATCATTTGAAACAGTGAAGAAGCACTTTCATGTTGGATCTGAACATTTCATTTATTGCAAAGCACGTTATGCAACTTTCCATAAATGTGACCTACAATACTAGTTCTCATTGAGAACTGTTTATTGTAAGCTGTTGGCACATGAGCAGGCATATCAACTGCCAACGTCTTTCTGAGCAGTAACATGTGAAACAGAGTAGCAGACACCATGACACAGTTGTGTGGTTGCATGGACTGGGAGTTTTATTGTGTCTGTACATTGTTTCACTTGTCACTGTGAGTTAATCCATTCTTTAAAACACGTTGCCTTTGTCATTCTTTAACTGCTTGTATACAATTCCTCAGCTGAGCTGGAATATAGGAAAAAATAGAAATATAGTGAAAAAATTAGATATGTCTCTGTCGTGTAATCTCTCAATTTAAATGCAAATTATTTTTTCAATGCACTCCTTAGTAACTCCCACAAAAGTGCATTTCTAAACTTGCTACATATGCTCTCAATAAATATCACAAATTGGAAATGATGTAGCTTTAAACTATGATTTTTATTAACAAAATCACTATTTTTTCACCACCCACTGCTTCCAACTAATTTGTTCTTTGATCAAAGAAGTAACATGCTAAGCTTCAGGGGTCAGCCTATTAACTTATAAGGAGAATAAATTAAATATTACAATCAGACCTAGAGGGATGGCTGCTGTTATCAAGGCTAATTAAATAATGATCTCCTACATTTTTGGCCAAAAACATTTGAAATCATTTGATCTATTCAAAGAAATTATTTTTTTATCTGCGTAAATGTAATGGTTTCAGATTTCCACCCTCAATGGTACTGGAGGAATCAATAAATAAATATAAATACCCTTGTTGACAAGCAGTATTATCTTGTTGACAGGGTGTCGATTATCATATTTTGTTTTATCTGCACTCATTTTCCTTAGAAAAATAAAGAAAATAACACTATGGTTTAACGGAAGAAAGTTTTGAAAACATTTTTTTGCTTATTTTGAGTACATTATACGCCTCATCCATCACTACAAAATGGCAAATGGCAAATGTTTTCTAAAAGGAGAACATATACCTCGCATCCAACAATGATTAACTGAACTGAAAGCACTATGACACAGAACTGGTCCCTTTTGGACTTTGGGTATACTCCACACATTCATCACAAAGTCATAAAGTCTTAGCTCTTTTCTTATATACTGTACTTTATGTGGGCTCTTTGTTGTATGGCAAATTAGTTTTTCAATCATTATGTTTTATAAGTCCCTTTCCTGAGTCCATTTTTCTCTTTTTTTGAGAGCAGGGGGGTGGGGAGGGAGACTTTGCCTCCTGGAATTAAGGCTATGAGCAGTGTACTGGGGCTTGTATAAACACAGCTCCCAGCAGCGTTTCTAACACTGAAATGATGAGTATTGCACTAGAGCAAGCTGCACAGAGCAAGTGACAGATGATCAGCAATGAAGCAACAACAACAACCACAAAACCAACCGGCTTGGCTGCCGAGAACTGCATTCAAATATATGCCCAAAGAGACCGGGTCAAAGAAAACCATAAGCATTTCTGCCTTGTTAATGTCCAGATGATGTAAATTATCCCTGCCAGGGGCCAAGGGTTCAGAACTAGCCCTAAAAATTACAATATAGAACGTATCTCATGAGTTTGTCCTCCAGTGCATACTCCACAGTAAAACTCAGAATTCAATTTGCTTGCTTACTCAATTTTTGATTCACTTTGGCTTAAAAATTTGACATAAGGTATACTTAATGACATTAACATTTTGTCACTTGGCAGGCAGACCTACAGAGCAAAGGTACAAAAGTTCATCTAATACCAGATGATATGATGACTAATAAATGACTGTGACTGATACCAGACAGTGTGTGAAATGTGAAATGTAGGATACAAGGATACACCCCCCCCCCCCCCCCCACACACACACACACACCCACATCCACACACACACACACACACACACGAAAAGAAGCACCCAGTGGGTCACTCATACGTAGATCCCATTTCCAGCGGAATGTTCCATGGGAAAATATATTGAATAAGCCAACAGAATAAAGAACAAAGACTCAGAGCTGCTTTTGGTGTGTGTACAGAAAGCTTGGTGCGCTAAGCTTAATGGTCAATTGAGAGAGAGACGGAGAGGGAAAAATGATAAAAGTTCTTTCTTCAAGGCCTGCTGCAACCAACTGGGACTCCCTTTTGAGTGGAGTGCTCCACCCCTGACTGGGCATTTTTTCTCAGCACATGGGTGGGTGACACTGTCTCTGAAATGCTGCAGGCCTCCGGATAGTGTAGGCCTCTTTGCATAGGAAGCCTCAAAGTCCACTGACCACATGACCAGCCGCAATAATGCCTAATGACCAATGATCAATCCTATTGTGCAATTCAGGATTTTGAAGCATGAATAACAGAAGCTTATCTACCTCTGTCTTAGATTATATAGTCATGTCCATGATGGAAGATCCAAATACATTCTCCTCACTTGCACAGATGTAAAATGGCAAGCCACTGTAGACAGATCTTGAGTCCCAGTCACAGTACAGATATATAGAAGGCCACCTATTTTTCAAAGGGATTTATGTTTAAACTGTACTCAACGGAAGCTAATGGTGCATGAGATGTGAAAAGGTTACTGCTCAATAACTGATTATGCTTTTGTCTACCTAGAATATGTCCTGTGAAAAGCTACAATTATTATTTTTTCGTCTTTACAGTCATTTCAATCAACAGCGTATGATGTGAAGTCTGTTTACTGCCACACATCTCCATGTCTACAACAATGACAGGGGCAGCTGAATGTTAATTGCATGACCTCAATGGGACCTGAGTGTGTCAAATGTGAAGGGGGGCCTCAGTAAATATCCTGCTGTGTAAATGGGTAAAAAAAAAAAATTGTAACCTATGTAAGTTGCTCTGGATAAGAGTGTTTGCTAAATGCCAGTAATGTAATGAAGCTCGGTTTGTGGTTGCCAAGTTGCTTTCTTGCATGTGTAAATTTTGTATCTATGCAAAATTTGCAATAAAAGAAAAAAAGACTACATTTAACGGTTGTTTAAACCACAGTGTGATCTTTTCAAACTTTTACAGTCAGAGGTAAACATGCGAGCTGAGTGAGAAAGTGCTGCAGTAGGGGCATCCTTCAATTGATATATAAACTGAAGCTCTCACTGTATCAGTGTTGCTGTGTAAATATGTTTTTCCTGGATGATCTGGAGGTATTTATTGCAGGATTTACTCACACACAGATTATCCTCCTTCCACCCTGAATTTAATGCCTATTCAGAGAGAGTGGAGTGATAACAGGCAAGCTAGGACCGCAGGACCACAAATGTGGCTGGGTTTCGATTAACTGAACAAGGGACAAATTTCTTTGCACATTCCTTGGTCTGGGAAATGTCTCTGTGTTCTGGTGGCTGTTCTTCAGCTGGAGGTCTGCTGCCATTGATGGAATAAGATCCACCTTGATTCTGTTGGTGAACACAGGGCAACACTACTTGACAAGTAACAGGACTTACCTAAGTTCTTCACTAATGTGTACCTCTTCTTAGATTGCCAAATGCATTTTTAATACTGTTGAACTCAGTCTCAGAGTTCAACAGTATCCAAGAAAATCCAAGAAGTCAGTTCAGACACGCTTACGTAAATCTAAGTATCATGCAACTACAGTGATGGTAATGAATAATTATTTTATACAGTGCACACATTTTGATAACATTAATGATAATCAATTAAATAATTAACATGAAACTGTTTATTTTTTCTTTGTCTTTACAGTAAACATGATGCTTACACAATCCAGAATATCAATCCACTTGTGCTCACTTCAAATAAATTTTCTTGGGAGCAGATAATTTCAGGGTTCCAAAAACTTGAGGCAGCTGCTACTTTGGCATTATTTAAAACAGTAGGTTGGAAATGCAACAGCATTTTGTGGACTGATGCATGCTGTTAGAGCAGAAGTTTGTTCTACAATACCAGCCACTCCCACTTCTAGAGTATTAAACTTCAGTTTAAAACAGCTCTCCTTCAATTGAGGATATAATCTTCTGTTTCTCAAAACTGCACTGAGTTTGTGTTTAATATAGAATTGAGTGTAGTATCTTTTCAGTACCCTTGAAGACATTGAACATGTGTTGATTTGCAACCCATAATGCTGCTGTTGCTGGCCATCTACTCCCTCCTACCACACGGCTTTGCTGTCTCGGGGGGACACAGATTTCACCAGTGCTACTGCTTATATCTGAGGCCCACTTCCCAAAAATCACATTCTCCATCCATTTCCATTTTCAAATGGTCCTACAGACTCTTCACCCTTACTCATTTTCAATTAATAGCAGTTTTGCTTTCTGGTTTTATTTTCTTGTAGGTTGTGTGTTCATTTAGGATGGTTTATAATGGCAAAGCACATCTGTTAGCCACCCTCTAAGATTCACAGCCCCAAAAGAGTAGACAGAAGCATCTGTCTACCATTGTTGAAGGACATAGACAGATCAAGGAGGAGTTTAAGAGAGGGTAGGGAGACTGCATGAGAGGCGTTGAGACAGTCCCATTCTCAGTCACAGAGAAGTGGACACAGTTCTTCACAGAGCAATCAGACATGGAGTCTAGACAGGTGAGGTATCCTGGTGCAGGAGATGAATAAGTAAAATAAATTGACAATTTTTGAACCATTAACCCAGTTTTGGCATAAAAGTTGAGAAGGGACATTGGGTGGTAATTGTAGGACATTGTCGGATCAAGACTAGTAGTTTCTCTCGTAGGTGTGATTTAAAATCATGGTAAAATTGCTAGCACAGCCAGAGTAATTAAAGAGAAAGGATTGGACGGGGGAAAGCCTGCCATTGCAGCCCAGGAGACACTGTGTGGAACTAAATGTTGTCAATGTGTGGCAGAAAAATGGAGAAGGTTAGAGTGGTGTGAAAAATATGTCAACAGCATGTAAAATGAGGTTGGTTCAACAATGTCTGTGAATCAGATCAAATAGAGACAGACCTGAGGAAAGAGAAGAATCACATGAATAAGGACCATTGGCAACCACGGTGGAGAAGGACATAGTGAGGGGGGGACCTTGGATGTGGAAGAGGAGGGTTGAAAGGGGTTGGAAATCACAAAGAACAGCTTGCTGGAATTACTGGTTGTGGGTTTGATTTTTGTGTTATAATGTGCTTTATTGGCAGAAGAAAGAAGAGGAGAGGAAGGGAACTGGGTTGAAAATGAGCAGGTGTGAGCCGGCCTTGAATATAAAAGACACGTAGAGCCAAAGAGTTACATGTAGTGCGGAAAGAGTACGAGAAGAGCAGTTAATAGGTTGATCTGAGGAGGAATCCAGAAAGGCAAGGCCAGGCACAAAAGACACAGACAACTGGAGGGGAGCCAGTGCATGCTGGTAGGTAACAAAGGAACCAGAGAACAAGAGGAGGAAAGGAGGGAAGGCAGTGGTGAGAGTCTGAGAACATTGACAGGCAGATTAGAGAGGGTTTGTACTCACATCAATTAAATTCTTTACAAATCATACATTTTGCTGTGTGTGATATTTTATTTAAAAACACTGAAACTCAAATGTAATTATTTTAAGGTAACATTTGTTTTAATTTAAAAAATATTTTTAAAGAAAAATGAAAAGTGAAATATGTTGTTTGCATTTGTGCAAATGTATCATTTGTGACAAATGTGTGAGTAAAATATGAGAATTGGTCAAGAGTTTGAATACTTTTGCAAGGTGCTGTATATACAAGTATTATAGATGATCAACATCATTAGCTTATGCACTTAAGCTTGTGGATATAATGTTTGCCAGCTGTCAGAGAATACTTTCACTGCCAAATGAAGAAAGGAAGACAACATAGGAAAAATTTTCTGAACAGAGAATTGCACGTATGTGCAAGTGAAGAGAAGCCCCCTGCCAAAAAAAAAAACACCAACCCAAATGTCAGGTCTACCTAAGTGTAAATTCCTGCATGTGAATTCCTGTCAAGGGTAGGGTGAGGACTGACATGGAGGGTACATGTGGGTGGCGATGTCAAATTAAACAGAGGCTGCTGTCAGATGCCAGACAGGACCTCTGAGATTAAAAGTGCCCTTGGCATGGCCAGCAGCTGGTGTCCTCCGTCTCAACTCAGGCATTTTTTTCCCCCAGAATATTTCTCGTAAGCATCAACAATCACTAAAGCTGATTGGAAAGTTATTTTAGATTCCATGCTCTACACATTGTATGTATGTGTAGTATATATAATACTACATATATACTATGCATATGTGTGTGTGTGTGAGAGAGAGCACTGTCACTGTAATAAACTGTAATACATTCATAGATAAAACATGAAATAAATGCTGTCATCAACACAGTAGATAAGGATTTAGGGATTTAAGGATGTCTGGGACACCTGCGTGTATAGATGGCTTTCGTTTTTCATAAGTTACAAATGATTACAGTTTCCTCTATCTTGGAGTTTATTTCATCGTTCAGATTCTTCCCTGTTGCCATTGGAAGGATTTGAAGAATTACATACCATCAGTGTTTCAGCCTGTGCACTCTTCTTGTCACATAAATTCAGTACATTTTGAAATTTAAGTGAAGTCCAAACCACAAATCGGCAGGACTGAATTCTGTCCAAAAAAGTATTTCTGAAGGTTTTGACTCATGTGAGTGTTTCATTTGATGTTTTCCAACCAATGTTCCCACAATGTGTCAGCTTTGGCTTTTATCCTGTCAGTTATCATTTAGGAAACACTTTGAAGATATTAAGATGTCTGTATCTTCAAGAAACAAATGTACAAAAATCAAAAGAGGAAGGGAAAATGAACACACTCAAGGATGGAATTTTGACAAAATAATAAATGAGGGCCAATCATCAACTTTAAAAATTCAAGGTGCATCCAAACTAAAAATATGGAAGATGATGAAGAGAAACTACTCAGAAAAAAAGAAAAACAGAAAAAACTCAGAAAGCTACTTGTCATCAAAATAAGTAAGGCTTCTGTGTGTGCATATATATAAGTATATAAGTCACTCTGATGAGTAGTATCCAAACATTCCCGAAGGGGATACTCTGTTGTTAACTGTTTAAAATACAACTGACGAAAACAAAAGAAGGCTAACCATATACATAAGATCTATTTAGCCATTTAACTATATGTTGGAAATATGCCTGAGGCAGAATGTACAAATTATGGCATTTTCTTTGACATAAATATTCATCAGAATTTATGTTGATGTAGCCTGTAGTAACCAGAGTTACAGAGGACTTGGTGAATGTAATTCTGTAATCTGTCTCATGCTCACAGGACAAAGCATAGAGTAGTGAGACCAGGTGCAACATTACTAAGAAGTATTAAAAATAGAATGGTGGAAAATTCTAAGAGCCCACTTCACCTAGGTGGTAGGATCAGTCACAAAGTCATTCATGAAGCCTGTCAGATCTTAAGATTTTATAATATGGCATTGTATAACTAAAAATCCAAAAGTGTCAAAGAAGACCCACCTATGACTTTAGTGTATATTCAGAAAGCTGATGATGCAGGGCATAAATGAAAGCATGCAGTTTTTGTCTAAAACAGAATGTCTTTGAGATCTAGGATGGCTCTGATTAAAAACATACCGATTACATCGATTAGATGGCTTGAAAATCTATTAATGGTACCCACCTAATGAGTTTTTCCCCCTAAATTTTCTCCTTTGAGATATTTGCCATGTGGAAATTCGTCCAATGAAAATGCACTTTCATTTGTGAATTTCCATTTGTAAGTGAGAAAACTGCTTTGCTACCCTGTGTTCATGACAACAGCCCAATATGTTACAACTGTAGTAGAGAGTTCTATTAATCGATTCATTGAGCCTGACCTGTCATGAACATGTTGGTCATCAGACAAGATAGTAAAACTCCGTCATGAAATCATGTCACTATCGTATCTATGCCTTAAAGCACATTTCTTTTTGGAGGCTTTGCTCAGTTGTTTACTGCAAATTACTCACTGCACCTTTATAAAAACACTCATAGGTGCAACTTCCAGGTGAGAATGAATTTCTTGGCCTATGGCCATTCTCAAGTGTTACACTGTTAACTTGTTTGAGTGACAACACTGCTCACAACCACTGATATGAACTCATTGCCAATTTTTTTCACCCCGGATCTTGGAAAGGGACTTTAACCTAGAAAGCGTCAGATCATGTTAAGACAAATAAGCAACAATGTCATTGTGTGTATATGGTCAGGTTTAAAATTTGTGATGTAACAACCTGAATAGCATGATTCATCCTAATATATCCCCAGAGTAACAGAGCCATGTGCTGTTTGTAATGACAGCTGGTTTTGCAAGTAAGACAATCCATCCATAAATTATACAGATGCAGTGCAAGATGAAAAATCCATGTTGTTTTAATTGATTCACTTTGTGAGAACCATCTGAATAATATCACCAGAAGGCAGGTGTTAATTGGTGACTACCTAACTGGTTCTGTCAGTCGCCAGCTGAAAATGGTCTCCATGGAGATGAGCAGGAAGGGTCTGGATATATTTCAAGGACATTTTTATCTATAGGAATCCATTCAGCACTTTAAACAGAAAACTTCATACCAACTGACACAAGCATTGTATATTAATATGCAACACTTTACTTTCTACATAATCTACAACAATGTTGAAATGGGAGAAACATAATATATTGTAGTAATGCTCATGTAATAACAAAGATAGGCTAAGATGCAGGTTCTTGGGCATCTCTAAAGACTGTATAAACCATAAACTGTAATGCTTATATATATTATATATATAAATAATGAGACGTCAGCAGTGAAATGAACACTTTGGACACATTAAGGAGTACGTATTCTAGTTACAGTTACAGTACATACAGATTTGTATGATTATTTTGTGTGTTTCGAAGTAACACAAGAACATACGTTTAGTGAAAAGAGACTAATCAATCAAGGGCTCATCATCTTCCCCATGGACTACAATGTATCTAGAATTCTGACCAGATCTGTTCTTGATCTAGACCAGATCCTGAGCGCTCCTCTCCCAGTACTAATCCTGGAAAGCAGTTCCATGCATTATTAATTCTCTGTGCAAACAAATAGTTCCTTGTGTTGGAGTGAAAATCACCTTTTTTCCAAACTTTTTTACACCAACACTTTCTTGCTGTGCTTACAGCACTCTGTTTTGAAATGGCTGCAATCCACTCTTAAAGAAAATTTAAAATTTAAAATAAAATTAAAGTCCAGACTGCTTTAGGTTGAAGTTGGATGGTTGGTGTATATGTGTGTGTGTGTTTGTGTTTGTGGGGATGGTGGGGGGTAGAGCTATGTTGTGGCCTAAACTAGCCCTCCTCCTCAAGGTTTTGCAATCTTGCACATCAGTTGTTGACTTGGAAGCCAAGTATCTTCCTCTTTAGCTAGTTAAAAGGGGGTGAGAGATTGAATTTATTATTTCCAATAAAGGATCTTCATTTGTACATGAAAAGATTGCAGAGCTGGTCTGTTATGTTGTGATGGCCCAGGGACTTGCCCTATCTAAACAGAGACTGTCTGACAAGTTACTGGACACCATTTGTCACGTACTATCTTCAGCCCACATATGCCTACCTTAAATGATGAACCTTATTAAATTCCCATGTGTCTTCTTCATCTTATAAACATTGTTGTCCTTTGATAACCAGAGGGCAGGGCCTCAGGTAATAATTTAAGATGCCATTGCATAGGGAGGATTTGTGTAAATTTCATTATGTGTGTGGTTTGGGCTCCATTCAAAACTGCCAAATAATCTGCACATCAGTAGTGCAAGCATCATCCAGGGTCCTTCCTGACATACTTACTGTAAGTACCCTGACTGAAATACTGTCACAATGGGCTTTCTTTCTAAGCTACTATGTATTTGTAACTGTGTTTAGTAACTAGTCAGACACCCTTATCCAACACAATTTACTCAGCATCTGTTTATATGTCTGGATCTTTACTTTAGCGGTTCAGGTTGTGAACCTTGCTCAAGGGTACAACACCATTGCTCTACCTGACTGAATGAAATGAGCAACCTCTGGGTTCTGAATTTTGCTCAGGGCTATGTGTCCCAAGTCTGGTGTTTTCCCAGCTGTTGATGATTTGCCCCTACTCCCACTTTACTCCGGGTTACAGGGACCTCTGCAACAGATGTATGACGCCTGTCGAAGAAGGGACTCCTCTTTTCAGTGCTTGGGGAACCCTGTCAATGGAAATCCTGGGACACGTGATGCTTTCAACTTCAAAATAGGGGTTGAGATGTGAGAATTATGAGCACTTCTCAGGATACAGCGCAGAGGATGGCACCTTCTGAAAAATGAACCTGAGATCACAAGCAGAGTTGTCTCTAACGAGATGAGCAGGTGGCTCTTTTGAGTATTCAGCCCATCAAAATGAGATGAGAGGCCTCTATAACCACAGTGTTTCAGCCAAAGCAGTTGAAATACATTCTGCTTTATTTGCCAGACTTATTAGTAAAGTCCTTTCTTTTTTTTTTTGCAAGCCTTGTATTTGCTAAAAGGCTGCAGCATCAATTACCATAAATTTAAGTGCGGATGGCAGCAACGCTAATGGTTTTTTAGCATTAAGCACAAGTACTGTTTTGTGCTTTACAGTGTAGCCTCCTTTTGTCTACCTTGCAGATTTTCTTTCATTTCTTGATTGACAGAGTTACCTGTAGATTTGACATGAAATATTCAGTAATCTGTTAAATGATGAAATGCTCTTAGTGAATACAGCCATCCTTTCTTTTCTTATGTAATGTCATATATATGTATATATATATATATATACAGCCCCATATGCAGCAGGGTGTGATGCACTGTGTGTTGTGACACATTCCTCCCGTAACCATCATTAAAATTTTCTGTGACTTGTGCTGGTATACCTGCGCACAGTAGACCTTCTATCAGTTTGGACCAGACGGGATAGCCTTCATTGCCCTTGCGCATTGATGAGCCTTGGGCGCCCAACACCCTGTCGCCGGTTTGCGGTTTGTCCCTCTTCGGACCACCGTCGGTAGGTACTCACCAGTGCTGACCGGGAGCACCCCACAAGCCTTGCCGTTTCAGAGATGCTCTGACCCAGTCGTCTGGCCATAACAATTTGGCCCTCGTCAGAGTTGCTCAGGTCTTTACTCCTGCCCATTTCTCCTGCACCCAACACATTGACCACGAGAACTGATTGTTCGCTTACCATCTAATCTACCCATACTTTGACATGTGCCCTTGTTTGGAGAAGGTCAATGTTATTCGGTTCACCTATGAATGGTCATAATATGTTGGCTCATTGGTGTATGTATACACACACGTATAAAGTTATATAAAGTAGTCTTATACTTTTTTTGTTCCATTATCACACAGTCTGAAGCAGGTGTGGTGTGTTATTCAATAACACAATCCAATCACAACTGGATCAATTGGCTCATAATTATCATCCCATTGGGTCTCATTAGGAGCATGTTTATTTTGCCATTTTTACAAACAAATGACGGAACTGTTTTTCTTTCAGATCCTAAGTTGAGTAGATATTGTTGAAATTTGTTGCACTATGTTATTCACTAAGGACCAAAAAAGAATTGCCCTCTGTTAATCAGTACCCTTTCTCTGCATACCTTCAAAGAAATTCTGCTCTGTGTGCTTGGTTTGTTTGTTTGTTTGCTTGCATGCCCCATGTGCATTCTGGCTGCCTCAATCTTCCTCTTAATTAAAATGTTCTTATCCTTTTCGTGACACTGTTCCATCTGGGTGCAGCCCTGCAGTTGACCTTTGGCACAATATGCTGTGTGCCTGCACATTTGAACACTTTTTCGACTGCAACTGCATTAATGTAAGACATAAAACTGGCGGCTTGCATTGTGTTCAGTTAATGTTAAAAGAGAGGCTATCCTAGAGGAATATTGTCCATTGACGCTGCTTTAATGTTAGAGATACTAGGATGGATTAGTACTGCCTGCAGGAGAACAGAAATAAACATGAGGGCTTGAGATTGCGGCTGAAACATACATTCTGTATGATAAAGGAATTCCACAGAATTCCACAGCCTCCTCAAAATATATTTTATAACAACAACAGTCTCAGCACAACAAAACCACAAATATTACATTAACAGGTAACATAATGCACATGGCTGTTAAAACCATAACTTGTGTTACTAACTAGTTGTCTAACACAATTAAAACTGTGAGCTGTGAGCATCATTTAAATAAGCTTTCTGTGGTGGTGTCTGTGTTAAGAATTTGTGTACACCAATCATTCCAATGACAGCAGCTTTGTGACAGTGGATGGCTGTCGCCAACTCTGCTGCATCAAAGCGCTGTTGTCAAAACTACACACGTTTATCAGGAAATCAGTTGACAGATTTTATCCTTTTTGGACTTGCACTGAATTCAAAACCATCATTAGCGACCAAACATGGGCATTTAATTAGAGAATTCAAAGGGAAAGGAGGAAGTGTTTCTTTGCAGTGGAAATGTGTTAATTTCTTGTCTGTTCTTGTCTTGTGTGATTCCAGCAATACTGTTTTCTGCCTTTCAATCCTAATTACTCAGCCTGGTATTTATACCAGTTGAAACTTCTCCACCCGTTTCATTTGAATCTATTATATATCTCGCATCATTTCCATGTTGATCATTAAGCCTGTACTAGACATGACAGGGGATGGTATTATGTGCTCTATAAATCAAGCCAGGACATCTTTGCTTATGTCAGTCCACTGAGGCAGGTACAGAACATCTTTTACTGTTCTACAATTCACTTGATGACATGGGGCATAAGCCCCTGATCTGATGGAGTGTTCCCTTTCTGTTTACACTACAATATCTGTGTGCTGAAATCATGTTGCTCCTGTGGCTTCTTCTGTATAGAATATAATGCAAAGTACTTCTTTGGGTTTGCAGCATTAGAATATCTTTAACTAAATGTGTAACACAAAGGCTTCCTAGCTTTTCAGCTGATCTCTGCCATTGTGGTGTTCCAAAGCATTTCATCTCTCAAGAAAACTGGAATCTTGACATTGCCCCTCAAGGTCTGCTGTAGGCATTTCCACAGTTTAAGTGGATATTATTAATGGGAACATAATTGTTGATTTTCATAAACTTTAAAAATCATTTCAAATGTTTTTTTTTCAGGTTCAAGTTTTAATCACCTACACTCTTATTTACTTCTGAAACCTTTGCATTTTGCAAAGAAACAATCTATCAGGTATGAGTGGAGAATAAAATGAAAGAACCTTATGATCATGTACAGACTTTTAAATATGTATCAGTCTGTATTGTATCATTTTACACTGTTGCAGACAGTGGTACCTCAGAGAGGGATTTAGAAAATAATGTATTATTCTTATTTCATGTACTATACATTGCAATAGGATCTTAGATCATTTTCTTAAGTTCCTGAAAACTGATCAATAATTATGAGAAAATGAAACTCATGGAAGGACTTGGCTGAAGTTGCCTAGAACACACCAATTGCCATGGCAAGGTTTATTTATCAGTGTTTGAAAAGGCCTAGCAAGCACTTTTCCTGGGTTTCATTTTGCCGAGAAGTACCCAAGGGGCCCTTTAAGTAAATTTTAAGCTAGGACTTCAGATACAGTCCACAGTCATTGCTAGGTGATACACTAAATTGATAGATTTAGATGGGATTCACAACTAACTATCATACATTTGTTTTTTTGCATTTATGTGTAAATATCAGAAGTGATTTGAATTGTAAAATCACATGAAAGCAAGGAATTTCATTTTCTGTTGCCCAAAATGTATCCATGGGAGAATTCAGCAATATGCCATGAACCCCATGCTCAGTGTATACTCCAGGTGCAGCTGAAAAACCAACACGAAAATTGCACGGGGTTTCTGACGTGGCCCTGGCGATTACCTTGATCTTACCAAAATAAAAATCGCCATTTGTCAAGGAAGACGAGACACTCGCAGGTCATGCAAAGTCACAGGCCTCCTCTGTGCACTGGCATGCACTCTTGCATTGTATCACTTCTGTTCCACACTCATCTCACAGAACCCTCATTTTCTGTGTTCACATCCTTGTTTCATATTCCCCTGCTAATTATCATCTGCCTGGAGAAAGCACAATGTCAAAAGAATGAATAATTAACGCATACAGCGGCAATTTTATTGTATCGCTGGTACTTTGTGAAATCTCTTTGAAAATCCTTGAAATGTACTTATCATTTGTGGCAGATTATACGTCTTAATGGTGAAAGCGGCCCAGGGCTTCTCATTAGTGGCGCTAAATATCAATAAAGTATCAGACGTGATAGCAAGGAGGGGGGCGCAGTCATTTGAGGGAAATGTGAGTGAATAACAACAGGTTTTGAGATCATGTAGAGCTTTGTTTCTCTCTCTTCCTTCCGTGAGGCCCTCACTCTCTCTCCCACACAAGACTGCCTGTAACTCCCTTGCTGAAGCCTCCAGAAAGATCCCGAGGAAACGCGCTGAATCTTGGATTATGTCAGCCCAAATATCAGATTTGCTTCTGATGTCAGTCTCCAGGCTCCTCCGTAGCTGGAGGATTTGCAGATCTTCAGGCTGACAGCCGTGCTTGACGTGTAGGGGGTTTATGGTCTGTCGTTGTAAAACCGTTATTGTCACTGCGCCTCAGGACGCGTGGAAGTCGGTTGCCTTGAGGTGCGTTTCGTTGTTGAAACATGTTCTAATGTCTTATTAAAAAGGCCTGTCGTTCGAATTACAGATAAATGCGTGCTGCTCCAGAAATGTGGGAAACGCATTAGCATTAGCAAGCACTTCAGTCTGTCCCCATAGCAATTTGCAAGCATCCCTCTGTAATCTTCCTCTGAATGGTGCGAATTCTTACTTTTGGCTATTTTGCCATTAGCAATAGCTTATGCTCTGTGCAAAACCTGGGGGCAGGGGGGGATTCAATTAAAGCACAGATAGCTTTTTTTTGGCATTTAATTTCAATGCAGTCTTACTTTCTCTAAAAACTTACCCCATTTGCATTATATTTATGAATCATTCCTCCTCAAAAGTTTTAACTCATTTTCTCTCTCTCATTTCTCTGATTGCTTGCTGTAATAGCTCAAGAAAATCCTCATTCATACAAGAAAGCACATTTTATCCTTTTTTAAAAGTTTTGTACCTGTTTAAAAAAAGGTGAAAATAACACCCAGTTGGCTCTATGCAATACCATTGGCATCGCATGTCAGGGCTTGTATGTGTGCAAACGGCCTTATCATTTCAGCAAACAGTTCCATTTTGTGTAGCTGTAAGTAATATTGGGTGCTATGAGCCAGATGGTAAAATATGGGGCCTTTGGACTGAACACCTGGCTTAGTCAACCATCTCATATATTACATATATTATTATAACACAGTGGCATAAAAACTGCAACAAATGGCACAACTTTTTCATGCAATTTTTTTTTAAAAACAAGAGCAAGATACAGGGTGATTTATTTCACCGGGAGGGGTGGCAATGGACTGCGGTGTATGTGGAAGGAACCTGAGACGCGTTAACCATGGAGCTCATATTCTAATGAGCCGAAATACCAAGGGGGTCCACTGCTCACCCTTTGCCTGGTGTCAGCATCACTGGAGAGTTCATTTTTCACAGCGACGCATGTTCCTCTTGCACAGAAGCGCTGCGCACGACTCGGCAGGAGTCCGAGGTCGCGGTCACAGTCACGGCAACGCGCACGTAAACATCCCAGAGGTTCTGTTTGGGGTCCATCCTGGGTGAACATTGCACAGCCAGTCCATCATGCGTGTGTTCCAGCCTGGCCAGAAAGACGCCCTCACGTTTACGCATGATAGCGCACAGCGCCTGCACTTGTCAAGGTGAGGTGCAGTGCATGGAGCTAGAAAATCTTTTCTATTGCATTGTGCAGTCAAGAAGCGTGACCTCCAGCCACACTATACTGCAGCCCATGCCATCACACCTCCTGTGTGATGGCCTACTATCGCAATGTAACATAGATGGCGCTCCTTGCTGTGTCTTTGGCACATTAAATGTAAACCACTATATGTGTGGTAGAATAGTCAGCAGACATGCAAATGTGATCACATGTTTCTGCACCTGTGATTGCGGGTACAAAAAACTGAGGAAAGGTTACTTTAATTAAAGCTGAGCCAAAATGCCACACTTGCTATGAGTGAGACAGAAAAGACTACCACAATGACAGGGCAGTGATGTCAATGTCAACAGCTGTGCATGTACATGTAATATGTAATATATGTATGACCAATACATTATATTTGTTAAGCACCTTTCTCATGCTCGAGACCCTGTGCAGTACTGGATAAAACACAGTGACAATATTTGGGTGAATAATAAGATACAATACCAAGAAAAATAGATATACACCATCTGGAACTGCAGGCTTTCGAAGGTTTCTTGTTTCCCTGAGGTATTGAAAGAAGTGACACATGAACATAGCAGGCAACCAGCTAACTCATTCAGCAATTGAATAGTGCCCACCATGACCAGTCCTGTCAAGATGTGAGGCAAAACCTGACAGTGACTGATTTATATGATTATACCGCTTACTGCTTGGGCACATTGCACCATAATGTACGCTAAAAATATTGAGTGAAAAAACTGTCATTCAAGAGTGAGAGCTGTTCTGCAGATGAGTTCCATGCTGTTTGTAATATCAGCTCCCCCCCAAACGATCGAACTGTATGATTCATTCCAGAAAATCAATCTCTTTCTGTAGATGTGAAGCATATCAGAAGCAGAATGAGGGTTCAGTCAGCATACATGAGCATCCTTTTCCCTACTGTTCTGGGACTCACTCTGCGAACTGCCTACTGATAGAGAAGGGTTCCAGAAACATTAAAAACTAACCCAATGATACAACAGCTGACTGAAAGGCATTTTGTTGAGCTTTTCTGTAGATTTGTATAGACTGTGTTTAAAAGCCGCCTCTGCCAATAAATGCTATTTCAGGAAGGCATTGTTGAACAATTGATGAACACCTTACATCTGTCTGGCAATTGATTGCCTTGCTTTACAGCAGTAATCAAATTTTATTTGATATAGTGCTCCATAATAAAATCATTGACAAAACTATTCATAGAGCATATTTAAATATAAATGCTGTAACAACCCACATTTTAGTAAACAGGCTGTAGCAATGCTACCTTGTTTTTTGGTAGCATTGTGTTGATTTCATTATTCAAGTAGTAAGTAGTTCACAGGAACATCTGTATTCGCTAAGAAGCTACATGTTGTTAACCAGTGGTTCTACAGTCACCACAATGCATGTTTACATGGAGTCTGGAAAGACCCTGCCAAAGGGTTTATTTTGCATGCAGGACATGGGAAATACCCACATCCTGTATATAGGATGATTATTACAAATGTGTGCTGCGTGCCATGTTAGTGCTGGGATGTTGAACATTATATACCTGTTCTGTTGCGCACTGTTGTTCACACTGGTACCTGAAGCACCTGCCAGTTGGCTAGGCCGGGCTGCATGGTGTAAAATGAGGCTGGTATAACTGTCTATCCGTATTACAGTGAGGTGTGACTCTCTGTCCTCCAAGTAACGCTAATAGCAATGTCTGTTAAAACTTGTATGTCAGAATGCATACCCGGAAACCCAAATTTGAGAAATGAGTATACTTCCTTTGAAATGTGTTTATCATCTTCCCACATATTGTATCCACTAGGGATACTAGTGTGAATTGTTCTAAGAGGTACTCACTTTCAAAGGACTGAGGCTCTCTTTCTGTATGCCTGCTCTGAATGTTTAAAGGCTTAATTGCATTTTGTACCGAGACTCTGGGCAAGTAACTCATCAGACAGCCGTCCATTTTCAGCTGTCTGTGTTCTGTGATCTTCCAGGTAATCATTACAAAAGACCCTGCTTTAGAACATAACCAAGAGGTAGTAGAGGCAATAATGCATGAGGACAATGCTGGTGTGATTGCTGTGAAGGGGTCACCATAATATTTGCTCCAGGCTTGTTTCTGAGCTGAAAGCTGTTGTGTCAAGCTAAGTCTCTCAGTTGAATGGCAGCGGAGGGAGCGACCAACATACAAACAACATCTATGATCTCTTATAAACATATGTGAACCTTTTTATTTTTGCACTGGACCCGAAAGGTGTGTAGAATCCACCCTAAGAAGCGAGCTCTGCCACAGCCGATTCATATTTCACATCGCAGTTCACATTCTGCTGAACGCTGCGCGTGAAAAATCGAACAGCGCAATATGGTAAGTGCATGCTGCAGAGGGACTCTTTAGGAGGCGTCAGGATTCTCTCAGGAGGTTTGACTTCTTTGAGAGGTGGTGTGCCTTTAGACTGCAGTTCTTTCACAGGAAACTTGCTGTGAAGGAGGTGCTCTCAGTCATTCCTGTTACCTGTAGCTAACTTTGCCCTTAAACCACATATTTCAAGGTACTTGTGAATGCGCCTCTGACCTCAGCCTTTCTCAATCTCCCTTTCTCTCTCCTTTTCTCTTCATCTCTCTCTTCTTTTCTCACTTTTGCTGATTGTTTTTTTTCTGAATGGAGTGAATTGCATCACAGACAGTACTGTAAAGCACAGCTATTTTATTGCAGAATGTGTCACCACTGTAGCTATTTCTGAAACTGCAATAGAGACAGCAGAGGAAATGGTGCCCACTACTGGAAGCCCCCATAACAGAACCAATGACCAGTTGGATACAATCTAGCTGATTACACTACCTTTGTGAAGGGAGTTACCATCAGCTTCACACAGTGCAAACTAATTGAGAGGGCACTTCATAAAGTGAACCAGGCACAATAAGGGAGACAGGTTACCAGCAATGCAAGTTTACTACAACAAAGACATTGGACAGAACATAGCAATGAGCCTTGCACAGCAATGGCCATATAGGTGGATGAAGGGTGAAGGTATAAGCAGGCAGTCTGTGAAAATGGGGAGGTTACCTTACAATTATCTTAACATCTTGTATCTGATTCCAGCCAAAAATAAACTTCAGTCTCTCTGGAGAAGATCAATAACTTTAAAAATGAAAGTGTTTACTTAGTATGCCAAGAACACACAAAGTCAATGGCCCCTAAAAGACAGATTTATGGACTTTTCCAGTGTTTTGTTCTTGGAACCATCCGAGAGATGTTGTTTTGAGACACCGTTTGCCAGATAGCTACATATAGCGCATTAATAGCTACAAAATATACATATTAACAAAATGAATCTCTTAGTACTCAGGTCTGGTCATTTTGGGCTAATAATCACACATGTACATTAGTGTTATCTTCAGTAAGAAGTTGAGTTTTATGTTGAATTGATTAATCAAGGATTGGGGACGCTTACAAGTGAGGCTTATCTCATTCAGAAATAAAAAGGGGGAGCAATGTCCAACAGTACATGATAATGTGAACATTTGTGGATTTTCATGTTTGTGTTTTATTTATAATCTGAATTTATGTCAATTTTGGCATTGAAGAGTTCAAGTGCATTCTAAAGCATTCATACAATTCATATGTTTGTTGAATTACAGACAGTGGTTGAGTCTTAAAGCCAAGGTGACCACAAGGTTCAGCTCTTACAATCTGTATAAAATTTCACCTGTGCCATCAGATGAAGATCAGCTTCAGGTCCAGGTCCACTTTTGCTAGGTAGTTCCATTCCGTTGCCAGCTAAAGTCGGCTATCGGCTGGTGAAAGGAAGGGAGGCCTCTCTCCGCAATGTGCAGGACACACCAGCGCTGGCCCAATCATCTGAGGGCTAGTGTGAGAAAAGAAATTTCCCACCCCAAGATGTCACCACCAAATGCACTGTATCAGTCAACACAGCAGGCTCATTAATGTGGCTTGTGACACATCTACACACAGTGGACATGACGAGATGTAGCTGTCTGCTAAGTGGCAGCCTTGTCAGTACAGAGGAGTAACCTTTGGTCAGGTGCAGATGTCTGATGAGGCATTACGGCTCCTGAGACTTGGGGGGGGGGGGGGGGGGGGGGGGGGGTCATTTACTTTATCACTTTGTTCTCTGCTGACTCAGTGCATACTATGATTGGTTGTTGTCAGGTCAAGGTGGCTGAAACATTCGAACCACTTTGCTGGTCAGTTCCCTTTATCTTTATCTTTAATTACTTTGCATAGGCCTACTTTTATGGTACTTGTAAATGTAACAGGAAATGAAATCTCATTGCACTTACTCTATTAGGCTGTTTTTGCTGTTCCAGAAACCAATTTACATTAATAGTCTAAATAATAATCCCATGACCTTAAAAGTATAAATAATTAATGCTTTATATTAGTTACTGTCATGGTCACTGTCATATGAATATCTCACTTTTTATATGAGTGAAGATCCAAATGATCCAAGATAGAGTAGAGTGGAGAGAGGTGCTTGCATTAGCATGAGTGTAGAAAAGGCCTTTAATATTCAGTTGCATTTCATACCAGATAAAGTCTCATGAGTTGTATGCTCTTTTTCTGTATATGGAAATTATGGGAATTCTGCTGGAACATTTCTGAGTTGGATGCTCTTTTCTGTATATTGAAATGAGGGGAAATATGTCAATTGTAGTCTGATTATTAATTAACATAATTTCAAGCATGACATATTTCCAAGACGCAAATGACCATCTTATGCATGCCCTGGCAGGAGACATTAAACAAGTGACAAAGATTATGGAAACCAGGCAAGATTTTTTGGAAATATCCAGCTTGGATATTTCACCACACCTCCACATGTGAATAATTGGTATTGTCAGGTCACATAAACCTGGTCTCTGTGGAAAATACCAGTAGCAAGAAAGCCACTTGTGTCTGCCTGTGCTTGGAGGGAATTACAATACTTATCACATATCAAGATATCATTTAACATGTACACTATCCTACTTTATCCTGGGACATGGGTAGTTAAGAAAAAGCATGTCATTTCAAGAAATTAATAGCATGTTGGATTACCTTTGTCCTTAATGACTGTCTTAATACATCGTGGAAGACTATATACTAATTGTCCGGTAGAACACTGCTGGTTTTGTGCTCCACTCCTCCTTTAAAGCAGTACTAAGCTCCATCTTGACTTTGAGAATTATTTAATGTTTTGTTGAAAAAATGTATTGGGAAATGCACCAAGGTGCAGTACTCAGTTTAACAAACCTAGCACTCCCAGCTACTGGTCATTAGCAATCCGAGTTATAAGTGCATGTGACGTTCAACCAATCACTTTCAATCACTGTGTTGATTCTCATAACGCAGCTCTCTTTATTGCTATCGTCAGTGCTATACAAGGGTGTTACATTCCACTCTTTTTGTTGTTGCATTGCTAGTTGTTTTGTTCTGGTCCTTGTGCTGCTGTGTTTGTTTTTGTGTCCCTTTGTATGTAGAGGAGAAGATTTGTCTTCCTGTTTCTGTGCAACCTCTTCAGGAGATGCGGTGCACCTGGATTGACCCTTGCAGGGAAAACCTCTTCAGGAGATGCGGGGAACCGAGGAAGTTTCTGATCATCGCTTAGCAAACGGAGGAGGGGACACCATTACCAAGGATGCCGTGGACCGTTGCGAAGCAGCATAACTAATGCCGGACTATTTATTGGCATGTTGCCGGTCTAACAGTGTTAGACCACCACTTTGCAAGCTACTAGACTCACGACTCTGTGCAACGCTGTTTAATCCACCTGACCTTGAGTTTTTCCTGTTTTCTGTTAATAACTTGAAGTATATGCATGCTGTAACCGGTAGTACAGTAAATAACAATTTCTCAAATTTAACACCTAGAAGGAGTCTGTTCCTGATCTTCATCGCGAGGACTGATTTCGATACCATCTCAACAGACGCCGCTGGATTTTGCTATTCTGACTACCTGCTGAGGTTTTGCAGGCCGTCTATAATCATATTCAGAGTTATGTACTAGTTTAATTGATATTCTCCACCTGTAATAATAAATGCAAATTAGCTTGTATATACCACTGTGTGGCTCAACTGGTTGTATTGTGATTGTGTGATCGAGGTGGCTTAGTGTTACGACCAGCTTCGTCCTCACTGTTATTGTAACATCGTTGGATTTTCAGGCAGTAACAAAGGGCGTGAACCACATCCCCTAATCAACAGTGTTGCACCCTGTGTGCTTCTTTGTACTCTTCTCTGGGGCAGTCAACTTGAAGCTCAAAAATGTCTGACCTTCCCAGGAATCCATCCTACGGTAGCAAATCTGGAAGATTGCTATCCTGCATTGATGTATCCTGGGCCAAGAGAAGTAATTATTCCCTCAGAACCCTCCCAATGAGTGGTTCACCTCCAAACACAGCAATATTTATCTTGAGAAGAACAGTCGGTCCGTGTGAGTGATCCACTCCACAGTATCTGGCCTTGTCTGCTGATGGTATAGTCTCTCATGTTACAACAAAACACATTTACTGCATCAATAATGATTTGTACAGCCTATTTACTACCCATTCTTTCAATAAGAATTTTTTTCTCTGCCACGATCGCATGAGATTTGAGTCATGATCATATTTTTATATAATGTCTTCTCATTGGATGGAATTGCGCCATACAAAGGAACTCCAGTACAAATTTTGAGTCTGTCTCAAGCTAGAATTTAAAAATAAGAATCTCCCCTGCTGTACTGTGATTGAAGTACTGAAACTCAGAGCATGTCACATCAGATAGTGTATTCTCCAGTTTATGTCTTTTCTTTTTCCCTAATTGCTTACAAAAGGGGAGGAAATAATGAGGAATGCAAAGCTGTCAGTCTTTGGGGGAATAGGTCTGTTTTTACTGTGGAAGCTTATATTGTGTATGGATTAGATTTTCTAAGACTAAATAGGCCACAAGAAGGAATAAGGCAACTCTTAGTAACCATTATGAATCATATCGAAACAGCACGTTCAGATTTGTCTGCATGTGCACTCTACAGCACTAAAAGTATAATGTTTGTAATGGCATGCCAATAGTTTACCGAAACAATTTTGTACAACAGAGTCCCAAGTTGTACTGCAACACTCCAGAAGCTGTAAAGAGCAAATTTAAGGGTCAAGTGATACTAGGAAAGGTGATGTGCGAGAAGAGATGGATGCTTCCCTGCCTTTGCCTCTGTCAGACCCACCTACTACTGCCCTAATGCTGTGTTAACCGTGGGAAGGTCCATGGCGTTGTGTCAAACCGGAGGCCGGTGAGATATTTTTCAACGACAGCTCCCCAGCCTGACATTATTGAATCTTTCAAATCTGATGCAACTCCTTGCATTGCACAGAAATAGATCTTTGCCACATTTACTTATGCTGGACATATGAGGCAGCCACTCACGCTGCCGTGTCAGCAAAACTGATTTTCCCACTGTATCTGTCCTACCATGTCGCATGGGAGAGATAGGCACATATCCAATGTGCAAATACAAAACATCCAAAACATTGACATGTAAATAATTCAACATGTTGAGTGAAATACAATATCTCCATTATTATATGAATGCAAATAACAAAACTACATAAAAATACAAAAACTAAAATGTATAAAATTTGGATAAAAGCAGACCAAGATCACCCTAGGTAGGGGAATTGCAGTACAGTTTGAAGTGGTGGGTCCTCAGTCTGTGAGAGATCATGGCTACCAGTTCAGATGTTCTGACCTCAACCAAAAGCTCATTTACAAAAATCCTTGCAATGGACTTTTTTCAGTGAATCTCTTCCTGTTTAATGAGCTCAATGTAACATTTTGTGTTGGGGCAATTCAACTGGGTGCATCTGGAAGGCTTTGCATCATGATCACCTTACATCAAAGAAAACTGGCTGGTAGTCAGCCTAGGCAATGCTTATGGCATTCAATAGGACAGACAAATGTAGCTGCAACCCCATGTGGTTGTCGCACTCAGCTACAGGTGGAGGATGCTAGCAATTAGCACGGAGAAGTCAAATACCGTTACAGCATTGAAAGGGTGTCTTTGTGTAATTCAAATGCATTATTTCACAGTAATCAAATAAGATGAACAATCATACCCAGCCAATTTACATTAGGAATCAGTCCCATACAGGGTTCTCTAATGACTTGCGAGTAGGAATGGAAGGTTCAGAAAATGCTCTGTAGCAAAACATTTTTGTTTTGAAATGCCACACGTGGTATAGTGGCTACCTTTTCCTTAAACATCATGGAGAAACATCTGATCACTCTAAATCAGATTTATTTAAAGATCAAACAACAGGATTCCAAAATGCTCCATATTTTCATTGTATTTTCTTTTTACATTTTTTCCACTTAGGGTTATGTCCAGAGATGTTTACTGTCATGAATGATTAGCCTTTGGTTTGCATTACTGCCTGACCAATGCCCAAGTAAGACAGCTTGTATCTCACTGCTGGCTGATCTACTCGGGAGCTTACAAACTCATGGGGTGGTCTGCAGGGGACACTGCAGGCTGGCTCTGAAACGCAGTGCAGGTAATTTGTCCAGGCCCTCCCCCCTGCTCCTACCTGCACAGCAGGTTCCCCTGTTGTCTGCGGAGCTGGAACAGTAACAGGCAGCACATAAGCACAGTCACCTCATCCGCATTACGGACCACTGCTGCGACAAGCTCGGGCATGCGGCACTCAGGGGTTTTATTCATCCGTAAAAAAAAAAAAAAGGAGGAGAGAGAGTAATCTGCCAGAGCCAAGGAGCTCTGCAACAGCTGAGTAGCCAATGTGGTCACTTCAGGGGGTCTGTGAAAACAGGGATGCATCTGTTTATTGGCACAATTAACACCTCCTATTTAACTGAATTCAATGAGGCACGAATACGACTTGTGGGAAGCGGGCCCGGTGAGAATTTGCTTTCGCCAGTCGGGGTTCTGCAAATGCTGTCATGGTTTCCAGAATTCCAGTCCATCCTGCTATTCTCCAGTGGCCATCAGAGGTTAAAAAGAAAAACGCAACGAAAATGGACTGCTCTCATTTTTCTAACACACGACTTGAAAATACTTGCTTGTCTGTGCGTGTTAAGTAGCTCACTACAAGTCCAAAAATGTATGTAATTCATGTGTAATAACATTTATGTAATAAAGTAAAAAGCGTTGAATTTTTTGGCACTAGCAGATAATCGTACTGTATGCTTAATGAACGCTGCCTGACACAAAGACTACTTTGTGCTACACCACTGCAATATTATTGGCAGATAATTTGGATGGTAACCCACATCCATTTATCTTGTTTTTGTCAGTCTTAGCATCCTTAATGGTGAACAAGGAATGGGTGTGCCGAGAGCCCCAGATAAAAAGCTAGAATTCTGACCTCTGGATCCAATCAATGTTTGTCCTTAATCTTTTTCTTCACAAAAATAGTGTGGCCACCAAAATTACTGGAAAATGTTGAGAGTTTGTAAGTCAAGGTTAAAACAAATGTTGATTCAATCTAGGGGTCAGTCTGAAAGTTAATGTAACATCTGGTACCACAGTTACACAATACCACAATGCCAAATATTTCTTAATGCCATTTATAAAGGGTGATAAGGACTGATCTACAATAAATCAATCAATAGAAATAGGTGAAATTGTGCATTACTTAATATGTCTTGCTTAATTAATTTTTCCAGAGCTTTCCCACTGAGGCTACCCAGTGATTTCATTATAAGGTCACTGTTACAGGCTTCCAATTGGTGGAGCTGCTCTGGAGAGGTAATAGCAAAGGACTTCCTGTGCTATTGATTTGAACACATGCGTTTTAATTATTAAGCTGATTGTATTTGGCCAAGAATCAAAGATTTCCTTCTGTTATGCGTAAAAAAAAGCCCTAGAGAAGCATGCCACTGAATCATACACATGGTAGATGGGGCAATTAACAGATGCGCTGTTTTTTTCCATTGTAAACTGGATGCTCCATGGAAATTAAAAAAAAAAACCTTGATACCCTTTAAAAGGCAGGGTTTGGCTTTGAACACTCTGGTAAGTGTGTTAGCCGTGGTCATTATTAAAACGAGCTTGCTACGCCCGGCGGATAGAGGAGTTACAATCAAACAAGGCCTTTATGGGCTGTCACCGAGCGGGGATTCATCTGTCTGGCCAATCCCCAGACGACCCAGGTGCAGCGCTCTGCGACATAGCTGGAGACGTGCCTGCGGACCTCCCAGGCCGGCTCACCCCCTCTGCCAGTCTCTCTCAGAGCTCATCTGGACCCCACTGGGTCATGTCCAGATGCTTGTCACAGGCCTTTAATGGAGATTTCAATGATGCAGTTTATAATGAGAGCTGGAATAATAATAACTATAATAAAAACTACAAGTGTTTGGTTTATTTATTTATTTAGTTTTTAAAATATATAACACCCTTCCAAGATGGTGTTCCAGTGCTCAGTAAAATAGGACACAATGGTTCTTGGATGAATTATAGAACCCTGTATTTTTGCATAATGAGCATTGTGTGGCCCATCGATTTGGCTGAGGGTGATTAATTTATTTTCAATCCCATTTGCAAAGCCAGAGCTTTTTTTCTGCAATAGCTCAGTCAAACAGATTGCATCTGAACTCATGTTTTTCTTTTCCCTCTTTCCAAAGAAAGTCCCAAGTTTCATTGACGTCAGCTCATACTAAACATGACTGGAGCTGATGTTCAGTCAGGTTAATCTGAGATGGAGCGGTACCAGGTTTTAATGCAAAGACAGTAGACCTGTATTCAGCATGTTTTGCCTAATTTTAGGCACCATGTATTGACTTTCGATTTGCATTATTAAAATCCATTTCATTCTTATTAAATAATAAAGATATGCAGATATGCAGAAGATTGCATACTCTAGATCACTGATTCTCAATCCTGCTCCTGGGGCCCCCCTGCTCCACGCATTTTCCATCTTTCCCTGCTCTACCTACCTGAACGAACTCATCAGTGGCACTTTTGATTAGCTAAACACACCTGATTTAATAAAGAGCATCAATCAGGTGTGTTTGGAGCAAGCATAGACTGAAGATATGCAGGACAGGGGGGCTCCAGGAGTAGGATTGAGAAACACTGCTCTAGATAATCAAGGTGTTGCACACTCTAGGCAATCTTTTGGAGTGGTCATACAAAAACATACAGTGGCAATATCTGGTATACATTCCTGTCTTTCATGCTTTAACCACATGTGGCAAATTAGGATTTAATAGTGTTCTAGTGTGAGATCTTTGACAGAGGTCAGGAATAGTCATGTAGTACAGTCAACATGGTGTTACTCTAAAGGAGATGTCCACTGATTATCATACGACTTATCTTTAATGGTAGAAGTGAATTGGTATTTCAGTACAGGGGGTGCAACCAAACATTTGAAAGCAGATTTATGCAAAAAAAAATGGCATGCAATATAACAAAAACAAAACAGCAACATGATTCTGGAACTGCACCTGGCTTCATAATAATACCTGAAGATTTATTCCCATGACTGTTTTTACCTTCAGAGAGGCTAAAAAAATGGACTTACATAGCCTGACTTATTATGCTTACTGTACTGTATGTGTATGGCTTGCATGTACAGGTGTGCAAGAATACAATCGTATTGCAGCCCAGTAGGAATATTTTGTCGTTTTCACTAAATATTGTTTGTTCACGAGACCTCATATTACATCTGTAGTTATACTGGTGTCATTTATTGTCTAAAAATAAATATTATCTATTTACTCTATGTGTTTCACATAGTTCATAGATCATATATTTTTGTCATCTGGAGGTGATTTGGAAGACCTCAATCTAGAAATAAAGATATGATGTATATGAAGTGCCACGGTGCCAGCCTCAGCCAGAAATCTATGTCTCAGCAACAGATCCACACTTTAAAGAAAAAGTAAACAATATGCAAACGCAAAATCAAAGCTTAATTTGTATCCCTCTGACTCTGAGTCAGATGCTTCAGGCAGAGGGTCTCAGTCAAAGAGACCGGCAGAGTAGTACTCATGTAATGTAATCGCTCAATGTATGTGTTCTCTAGCAAAACAAGACCCCTGCTGGCTTTGAAATGTCACACTGCTAGTGGTTTATTGGATGAGGTAGTTTGTGAAGTAAGCAAGGAATCCTTTCAGTCATTTGACGGGAAAAATGGAAAATAAGCACTTTTTTTAGTCACTGTAACATAAACAAAAAATTACAAGGGCATTGCCTCTTTCAAATGCTGGCTGTTGCTTTTCAAATAGCATGAAGATCATTTAAATAAATACTTACCAAATATAATAAAGAAAAAGGCAACCTCAGTTCTGTCATCATTTTATGATAATTTAAAGGGAGACAAAGAGTTACTATAAATTGCTCTTAGAGTTTGTCATCAAATGAAAAATGTTTCTTATGTCATTTATGTCTTACCTACTCTACTATGTCTTACTGACATATTTGGAGTGGTACCATTCAATTCTACTTTCTTTTTGCAAAATATGCTGCCCATATGTACGTATGCATAAATACAGCATTGTAAGGATATTATGTGCAAAATAAGGCTGACTACTTTTGAAACCAGTCATCATACAAGACCATTTTCTTTCCATGTTTCCAGCATTCTGCCCCGAAAAAGCAACAGCAAATTTCATCCTTCGAAAGAATGTAATCTGGTAATATATATAGTATATTAGTGTATATAGTATACATAGTATATATAGTTTATGAAAATTAGCCATTTTAAACACATTTTCGTAGTGCATATAGCATGCACCTGTCAGTGATTTGTGCAAATTTCTCAAAAATGGGCATTTAGACCAAGTGGAGCAGAGTTTGCATTGTGGGGGCAAACAGAAAAATGCAGTTCACTGCAGTGAAATCAATTACCTGCCTTGCAAGCTGAGCGCTATGTGTAAGATTCAAATGTAATGCTGTTGTACCCTTGATCAAGATGTACAATCTGAATCCATTCACAAAATGCATCAATGGTCAACATGTAAAAGGTGTGTTATGTAAGTCTGCTAGGGAAATGGAATGCAGTCACGTTTTTCAGTGCTCATTATCACTGACCACTCCCGTGTGCCTTCCACATACAGTAACACCCAGTGTGTTACCCACAATGAAACGGGGAAGAAGGAATTCAACAGCCTTGGTAAAGGTAGGCTCTTCAGCTGACCATGAAACGCCCTTAAAAGGCCAAAAATATGAAAATAATATATTTTCACATGCTGTAAAAAATGCTTCCCGCTCAAGAAAAGCAGTAAGAGATTTGGATTGTTAGCCCTCACAGGTTAGTAATAGTTGGATATGGTTAGGCAGCATTCACAGTAGTTATGCAGTTTATAGGGTATACATTCATATATTAACATGCACACATTATGTAAGGCGTGACAAATAAGAAATTGTTGTTTTCTTTTTCACTTCTGAAAGATGTGTAGGGTAATAGTTTTTTTTGTTATTGTTTTGTTTTATCACTAGATATGACAGCAGTATGAAATTTGGTGGAATGGTTTTATTCTAGCAAATCCACATGGTACAGCTAATTGCAGGGGAGACTCTTTCCACCTTTACCAGATAACAATACTTAAGTCTAAAAATACATAGTGGTTGAGAGCTGGTTGCTATGGGAATTCAGGTGGGTTTTTTGAGAAGCAATATCTTCACAGCATGTTTCAATTTAATGGTGGAAAAAAAACCTCATAATTAATGACAATGCATTAATATGGAAAACTGAAAACTCAAAGCAGAGATAATTAAGGTTAATTACAGTGATTGTTCCAGACTAATTACAAGCTTTAACATGGGCAAAAAACCTCTATCTCTCCGTATGAAGAAATATAAGGAGAAGTGTTAAAGATAAGCTCATGGTAGGAGTGTTTGCTGGGTACAACATGAACAATGCAACAGTCTCTCTGTGCTATCAAATTTCCATTGATCTCTAGGCCAGAAACCATAATCGGGGTATTGTAGAAAGTACTACCAGTTCTGAACATGAGAGACTGCTACAGGAAATTATTAAATAGTCTCCCAGGCTCTTCACAGACATAATTTACTTAATGACACAAACGCTCTGGTCTAGCTCCTAAATCTAAGGGAAAAAGCACAGTAATTTTCCCTCAAAGTGAGTTTCACACCATGAAGCCATTAGGGCACCGGAAAATCAGGATCGGAGGCCCTCTGACTCCTAATGAAGCATTACAAGCCCTCCTCACAGCATTGTGTGAAAGTTAATGCCCCTATAAACCACCGTATCTTCCCAGCAGGTACATGCAAGAGCAGATACTTTAATTATGGGCCAAATTATGTTTCCAAGTAAGCCCTTCCTGTTTCCAGCAATGGCTGAAGAATTAACCAGCCTATACTTGTGCGGTATGAGATTTGGTAAAGAAGTTATTACCTGACCCTTGAGTCATTCTTAGGGCCTTAAAAAGCAAGACCCTGAATTGATTCCTATTTTCCAGTGTGAGCTGTGTTTTCTTGTAATGACACAGCTCACCTAACTAGGCATTTATGTCATAATTTCAAATTGAGTGTTTGTCATCCGTTTGCCCAGTTGTAATATGTAATATGGATGGATGGAGACAGAGGCAAGGCCCAAGGAGAGGCCTGCCAATCAACACGTGGGATTTTCATTGTTCCCAGGAATTGCACACTCCTTTCTGTCCAACAGCACGTATTGCTCACTGTGTTTTGTGTAATGGGCGTGAAGATTTGGATTATATATTTTAATTAAATCAATGGTTTAGGATGTTTTGCATTTAGATTGGCTGAGAGCAATTTATAAGCCCCTGACATGGAGGAGCAGTGGACACCCTGCTGGAGTGAACTGAAGCTAAGCCAATTTTCATTTTTAATTTGAAATACCATGTTGTTCTTATTACTATGCATTGGAAATTAAGGACAAGTAGAACAGTTCTCTGCATATAGGATAATTACAATCTATATAATTAAATATAGGTGGCATCAATGGGTATTGAATAACATGGGATAACATTTTGATAATTCTGTTGAAATACTTAAATACCTGTTTTTATATGTACATATGAACGCACATGTGCTTAGAGATATGGTGCTTAAGCCAACATGGTTTGGCATTATGTAGAGTGTAGAGGTTGTGAGTCAACATGGGCATTTTTGTCGAGGGGAAAAAAGGAGAACAAAACACTTTGCAAAGATTTAAATCCAAAGTTAGCCAGTGTGACCCATTGTATGGTCAAAAGCCAAGCAAAGCAAACTGAACTTTGACATAACAACATGCAATTGCAAGCTTCCTCGCCCCTCTCCCTTTGTTGTCCTCTGGTCTAAATGCACCGTAGAAACAAGGATTCTGCCACACTGGAGCCGACCTTGCTTGTCAGTAGCAGTTGACGAGATGAATGAAAAAAAGCTGAGTTTATTTGAATTCTCATGTGATGAGAATCATCTCTTGCAGTGGAAAATGTGCAGGTAAATTACTTTGCTTATACCACGACTAAAATAAACAATGCAATTTGATTAGTTGATCAGTATTCTAAAGGTTTAGTTTAAAGGTTTGTTGTGTATGCAGTGAAGGAAAGGGGATGTATGTAATGTAATGTAATGAATGTAAAAAAATGTATGGACATCCAGAAGCTAACTCAAGTGAAACAAGCCTGATTACAGTTCAAAGTACTTTGAAAACCATGAACACAAGTCTGACTGACTGTCAAATGATTTTCACATGTTTACATACAGCAAAAACTGTGGTCCATTTAATCTGAACTAACAAACTGAAACTATCTTTATTTAATTTAATGTAGGAGATACAGGAGTATACTTCAATACTCCTTTATCTGGGCACAATGCTATCTGTTTTTTCTCAGAGGACAGTCTGTAGTCCACTGGACATAGATCTTAAAGAAGCTTTAAGCTTTAAGACTACTGAGTGCCAACTGTTTTCAAGAGACAAATTCTCTAAATAAAAGGGCCCTAGAGCGGCAAACTCATCCTTCCTCCTCTTTTTAGCTTCACATGGCAAAAACATGGCTGTGACAGCTCTCCATGATGACAGGATGAGATCACCTCCTGTGTCCTTGATCTCATCATTTGACTTGCTAATTTCAATGCACTGTGCCTTAAAATGAATGCCCTAATGCACTTTGCCATTAGCATAAATGCTCAGTATGAAATGTTAGATGTACCAATAGGAGCACGAACCACAAACTCCAAGAGGAAATGTTATATTTCATCTTAAAGGTACAGTTTATTTTTACATGGTGTAAGTTACATTATCCTAATCGTGCTGACAGAAAAGAGAGCTTTTGAAAATGTGAAACTGGAAAACAACAGCACAGTCCCATTTGAATGAAGCAGTCTGGCCAGAGGCAATGCATTTCAGCTCAGACACGGGTCTGATTCAGGCAAATACAACAATGATCTGATTTCTAAAAATGAAAATGAGCAAACCATAAAACAACAGACTGCCATCAAAATTAATTATGATCTTGCAGATATGCAAAATCGTAACATGTTCTGTTTTTGCCATCAACATCTGTCCTTACTTTATTTCTTGTAATTTTTTTATAATTAGTTGTTCAGACTAACTATAATTATGGCTGTAGCTGTAGCTGAATTGTTTTAATGTGAGTATCAGGTCTTCGCTCCCCACCGCAGAGTGGACACTGTCAGTGTAGAGGGTGGATACTTCACCACCAGTCACTCAAAATGACCTGACAACACACAGATGATGACAGATTATGTCAGATCATATAATGATTATGTTGAATGTGAACTCATACATCTTCAGCAACTAATATATATATATACACTTATTTTGTTGTGGTTGTTGTTATTTAACACTCACTCATTGAAAACCATATTTTGGCTGTATATTATGATGTTACTAGTATTCTGTCACACTACAATAAATCATGAAAGGGAATACTTGTAGTTTTTTCTCGCTGCAGCTCAGAACAATATGTGGACTTCAGAGAGAGAAGAATGGGATCAATGATCAGAGCAATGTTTATAATAAAAACATAAATAAGAATTACAATAATATTACAAAATCAAAACACAATTCAATTTTTTTTTTTAATGCTGAAGATTCAGTAGGCATTGAGCTGCTTTGGAATGTTTATCTGCATATGAGGTCAATAGGTTTTGTTTTGAATTGTCTTACCTTTAGAACGTTCAATGACATTTATTTGCCCCTGTTGATCCATTTAAAAGGATGACACTCTTAAAAACAACTATCGACTCAGCCACTGGAAACCTCAAATTTTGCCTCAGTGACAATGGTCAAAGAAAAATTTTAATTGCCAATAAGTCTCCTCTTAATAGGGTCTATTGGCATACAGATCTAGCAAGGTGCACCTCTGTCCAATCCGAGTGTTTGTGAGCAATCTTTCAGTTGGGAGGCGGAGGGGAGAGGATGATTGACTTGCCAGCCATGCCATATAAACACAGTATAGGCTTGTGCTTAAAGAACACCAGAGCAAATAAAAGCCCTCTTTGTTATCTAGCTGATGAATGTAGGTATGCACATGCTATTTTCTCTGTTTGCTCCCAAGGTGGATGACATTGAGAACCGTGCCATAGCTCTTGCATGGTCTGTTTGGTTTGTATTTGTCCCACGCAAAAGCTGCTAATCCGGAAAAAAGAGAGAATTCAACCCCAGAGAGGCCCTTTGCTTTTATCATTTTGATACTTGTGTCCCTCAATATTTCCTCTGATTTCAATTACATTTTGTTCTGCTCACTAAAACAGCAAAGTCAAAGTTGATAGTTTTCATAGCAGAGTGGTGGCATTCATAGAAATAGATTCATAACACTCAGACATAAGCAGCAGGGGTGCATCGGTCTTTGACTCCTGGCAATCAACCGTGGGTGAATTGAGATATTTACAGGCCTGTATACGGCCATTGATGGCAGCAGAGGGTTAGCTGCTGAAACCCTCTTCATTTGCAGGGGCAATGTGCTGAAGCATCATTTGTCTAACCTCAGTTTTCACAGTGGAAGAAGATTTCAACAATGGGAAAATTTAGTCCTCCAGACAGAAGGAATAGCTGGCAGTGGCAGCGTTTGTTCTCTTACTCAGAAGACAGCAAATCAAGGGAAAGGAACGTTAATGTAGTTTTACCTCTTTCAATAATATCGCAGAGGGCAGAACTGAAATACTATGGTTCTGGTGATAACTCTTTAAAGGCTGCAGGGGAAGATAATGAGACTGTACACTGTGACTTGCTTTGACCTTTGACAGTGGTGCTGATTTCGGATGACTTGGCGTAAGACCATAACAAACTGTCAAGTTTACTTTTGTAAAAATACAAATCCAAGACAGTTTACACTGCAGATTTAGTTTATGCTACTACACTAGTTTACACAAATGTATCTTAGATAGTTTACACTACACTGCATCCCATACATTTAAGGTACAGTCAAGGAAGAAAATGTGGTCAGATTAAATTCAGACATTGTTTGCCTATTACCAATAAATTCAGAGTTACAGGAACAGACTAATTTCCCCTATCATTAATTCAAAGTCAACATTCATTAAATTAATCCTCTACCTGCAGTTATACCTGGAATATTGTCATTGGGGGGTAGAGAGAAGAAAATCTGCAACACACTTCCTATAACTGCTGCTTCTTTTGTTTTCCATCTTATCTTTATTTCTATTTTGAATACTCTGTATGGCATTATACTGCATTTACTCCCTCCCTCCCTCCCTCCCTCACACACACACACACACACACACACTTACAAATTTAAATAGTCTTTGTGTTGTTTAAATTGTAAAGGAGGAGGCTGTTATTGTCTCCTTTTGTTTGGTACTTTATGCTCAGCAGGAGAAAGATCAGAACACTTATGGGTTAAAATAGATATATTTCATTCATCAGTGTGCAGCTAACTCCCCAGCAGTTGGGATATTGAATAAAAGAGGTCCCTAAAGATTTGCCCTAACTTGTGTTGTAATGTAGTGATTCTGTTTTTCTGAAATATTTCATGAAAATGAGCACAGTGGAGAGAGAGCATGCTCCAAGGAATATTTGTTAGGGGACGAGAGGGATTCCATCCTGCTTTGCAATTTGGCTTTTACATTGGTATTCTACATTGTTTGTCACTAAATAATATATTTGTACTATTTTAAAATTGAGTTAAATGAATATGGATTGCTGTGGCATAAGTAATGCCAGATATAGGCTAGTTATGTATTTCAGGGAAAGAGTACGGGAAAATCCATGAATGTTTGCTAAACCTACCTGTGTGGTTTCTATTAACACAACTATCATATTAATTTTCAGATTTTGGGGTTAAAAGGTGTGTACATCCTGTGCACAGTACATACTGTGAAGGAGGAGCTTTCACCTGTCCCCAAAACCATCTGTATCATGTTTAATTGTTATTTAATTGTTTTTCGATCCTCTGTCTTTCACTTTATGTCGCGCCAAACAACTGATCCGAATCCAATCAATTTCATTGCTAACAGCCTCTTGTCATTGTCTTCTCTTGTCAGTCTCTTGAAGCAGCTAACTGGCTAATTGGCCCCACCTGCCAAATTAAAGGAGTTTACACAGGTGTGTGGCTGGAGAGCAGGGCTGACTTTGCATGAGCAGTTGGCTCTGTGTGTTCAGACTGGTTCTTGTCTTTGTTGATTTTTTAAAAGAATTTTTTGTACAATTATCTCCTTGCATTTGCTTTATCAACAGTGCATTGGTCAGCAGATTCTGTGACATCATTACCAATGGATTAATCGGGATCATCTCACCTTAAAATCCAGTTGTGGGCAGGGTGGGGTATTCATGCTATTTTAAGGCGATCTGCTTAATAAGTAGAGAAAATAATGAAATGCAATTAATCTTCAACTGTGAAAATAAAAAAAAGCAATAACCACTGTGGTCTTTCTGTACTGTCTCACCTAAGATGACAGTGTTTGAACTGTGACTCTTATTTTCATAAAGGGAATGAAATGCTTTCTTCATTATTTGATAAACCATACTATATCTTAAAACATACTTTAAGCTACCCATATTCAATTGTAAGCTATACATATATCATTAGGATTTATCACCATATCATGATGCCATCCTTGGGAAAACTCCTTAAAAGTTTCAATGACCACCACTAATGATTTCACTGAAAAAAATCTAAAATATAAGTCAGTTTGAAAATGGATCAATTTTTTCCAAAATAAAATACATTTTCATAACATTCAGGTGAGGCTCGGTTAAATTTAAGGATGTCCCAAATTTATATACCAGCATTATATGTGTCATCATTGTACTAACTGTGTCAACATCAATATTAACTATATCATGTCAGCCTGTGGTTTTCTCTCTTTTTTGACATTTCAGTATTGAACGTGGTATAGTCATGGTACATAGCACATGGACACCTGTCCTTCTGTCTTTGTTCTGTCCTAAATATAATTCACTGGCTGATTCCTTGGAGGGGTATCATATTGAATCATCCCAACAAATTGAGGCTGTTTCTGGAACTAAATCAATAACCTCAGCCACGCCCGCTCTTGTTGAATTATTTTCCTCAGAAGTCAATTACACAGGGAGTGATGGCAACCATCAGCAAGAGTGAAATGATTTCTGCTTATGTTTGCTTTGGACACAGTTTTGCCTCAAAGGGAAATATATTGATGCAATATCAATTTTAAGAATAGTGTATGTTGTAGTCTCCCATAACTACATTTCTTAGTATATGTCAAAAAGGAAAAAAGGAACAACATATATTTTGAAATTAATTGAATTACTCTGAAACATGTATGGTATGATCAAAATTGAACATGAATATTTATGGCACAATACAGACCTAACCTCTAAATCTTAAGCAAATGCTTTAAAAATATACATTTAAGCTATATGTTATAGTTTTACTTCATATTGTTCTTTTTGTGATTTTTTTTATAGACTTACAGGTAATATTTGTTAGCCTGTAACTCCAGAAGTGGGGCCTTGATTTAAAATACAAATAAAGCCATACATGCATTCTTTATAATTATATTGATTTGAATTGCTTGTATTTAATTAAATGTTATTTTATTAGAAGGATCAGAAGGATGAGAAGACATTTCTCTTTAACCACAGAAAGCAAGGTAGGGAGGAAGGCAAGGAATTGCAGGGCCAAGCAGCTCCAGGGAGGTTGATCAGGTGGCCAGATTAATAGAGCCAGTTTGGGAATTCTGTCCCAGGAAGCGGGGATTAAAACCTCCTCTTGCTCGATAAATGCCATTGGATATTTAATGGTCACAGCCAGTCGTGGTTGAATGTCTCGCTTAAACGATATTATTGAGGATCTTAAAGTATGAAATTGCTAGAGCCCAGAGGAGCGGTGGAGAGTCCTATCTTAAAAAGTAAGGTGTTGCCCCAGCCCCAGCAATGAGGAGGCTTTTCTTTTAATTAAGAGGAAAGTAGGTTCGCAGATGCGTAATTGTGGCAGGACCTCACAAGTTGAAGAAGAACTGATGTGGAATGGGAGCGAAGTGGACTTTTTTGGTTGTCTTTTATGAGGTCAGAAACTTCTATGGATGTAAGGGTCGGTGTGGCCCATACAATCAGGCCAATGCCTCTGTGAAGCAACAACATCAGTGCCTTTCCAGCACAAACTAAGACCTTCTGCATTTGTTAGATCTGGGTTGTACCACATGGTGTGGGATATGGTAGCTGCAAGATACTCTTCTTACATGCATAAATTTCAAAAATCATCCTCATAAATTCAGCGTGATACATGTACTCGTGAGGGTCTCTTACAAGCAATTTTCTCTGCCAATGAACATATTGTGTTCATTTATGAGCTTGCAGAAGACATGTGATATCAGTCCGGCATCATCATGCACCTGAAATGCTACACAACCCTTGTTAATATTGAAGGACACATACAGTATCTCACACATTCTTTAGAATGTCTCTGCTGACTTCCTGTGCATGGTGAAGACAGGACATATGAAAGCAAACATGAGCGTCAAAACATTTGTGATCACATCACATTAAACATGACAACACATCCTCCATAGGATTATAGCTATAGTTATTTTAATACTGTATCTCATGATACAAGGTACAAGGTATTTGTTTTATATTAATACTTGTAACAACAGCTGATGTGATGCTGGCATTTGATCAATGTTAAACTAAAGCATCCTTCACATGTCTGTGAATGCTGCGTGTAGTCACACCTCTTTGTCTGCAGTGACATTAATTCACAGTATTCAATTTTCTGCTCAGGTGTTTGATTTTCCAATATGAAAATGAGCAGAAAGGATAATCCACAGACAAAAATACATCTAAGATTTTCATAAATGTATATTAATTGGTAAAGTATATTTAAAGCAAAATATCATAGCTATGCTTTATGCCTGGTATATCTAGCTGTATTTTACTGTACATTATGATGATGGTAGATGCTTATACCGCCTACATCTTTCTATTCAAAGACAGAAATGTCTGATCAGATCAACATTTCTTTCCAACATCTCTGAAGTTAGTAGTAGTAATGGAGGGTTCTTGGATATATCCTACTGAAAGAAAGAGATTTGCATTGTTTTGCAACAGTAAAGAAATAGCTTGATTTTTCAAGTGAAATCACTGATCTAGTAATGACCACTAACCACATCCTTAAGACCAGATTTATCTGTATCTATGTCTATATTTATATCTATATCTAGATCTATACCTATACCTATATCTATATCTATAGATATATCTCTATAGGTATCTATATCTACATAGAGAGATACCTATGTGTGTGTGTGTGTGTGTGTGTGTGTGCTTATATGCCTTATGCTTCGTTTTTTAAAATTCTACATAAATATTAATTAAAAATACTTTCTATGCAGGTGATGCTATTTGTTCTTAATGAAGACACTTATTTGTATGAGGTGTGTGAGAGAAATAAAGAGGAAGGAACAAAATCCAATTAAAATTTTCTGATAATGGATAATCATGTTTGCTGTTAACAGATGAATGGCCCTGGACATGTGCGATGATTGATCAAATAAATAACATGTTTACATTCGATCCCTTATTTGTCAGAGCATGGTAATTTTAGGGTTTATTTTAGACATTTCCAGAAAATGTAGTGAATTTTTAAGTTTAATTAGTTTTAGGTATAGTTTAGAAAAAGTGTACCCTGACAGTAATTCATGATCGGTTATGTTGAACTAAAACACATTGAAACACCATCAAATGTCAAACACTGTAATCTATGAATTCACATACATTGGGATTCTCTGGGACAGTAATAAAAGCTATCGTTCAAATGTGAACTGGTTTTCATTATAACCAGCATTACTGTTGTGTTATTCAAAACAAATAAACAAAAAACACTCCACTGTAAACGTTATGTTAGAGGTATAATCCATTTCAGCTTATTGTTTCTTTTTTGTTTTTCTTTGTTCTCTTCTCAAAGGCTTTAATTACACAATGGGAAGCATAAAATGAAGTCAGTCAATCAAAAGGGGATCTAAGTGGCTTAACTAAATAGCATTGTCTCAAAATCGCGTTCGTATAAAATGATTAGCATTCTAGGTGGGTAAGGCCCTGTGCTTAGTGAGCACATCCGATGAAATGGCACAGTTATCCCCTAATGTACTATGTACTGACTCCTCTGGCGCTCTACAGGCATTTGGCAGAAATGTCAAGAGGTTTGCCAGTGTGCACAGACTGCAGGAAGTGGTGGGGAGTAACTCATATTCCCTTTATCTCATGAATAACAATGAATAACATTTTTTTGTTGGGCAATCAGACCCTAATACTCCAGTACTTACAAAAATAAAGAAATCTTTGTTAGCTCATGCTTCATGAAATGGTGTAGGTTTTTAAGATTTACTATCAGGCATCTGAAAATCTGTTTGTATTCAAATCCACTGTACAGTATTTTTAATGTGTAAAGTGGCTTACCCCTGGACTATGTCAAAATTGATTGAAGACCTATTACCAGACTATAAAGACCACATAATACAGTCTACATGAAAAACTGTCGGTACAAATTATTTCACTAATCTTCCATCCGATGCCTAATCCAAAATTCATAATTAATGGTGCTCTGTGACAATCTATTTGCAAGGGGTGCGATACCAGATAAAAATGGATCGAATTTGATTGAATGCCTTGTGAGGGCTATAATAGCCTACCTGACTTTGTCTCAGAGTCAGTCAAAATGCAGTGCACTTTGACTGAACTCTTTGTGCTGCATTTTTACTTTCACACAGTATCACCTGTTACCTCAAGCAACCTCTGAACTCATAATAGTTCATAAATACTGACAAAACGGAACACTTGTTTTGATTTAATAGGGGCCTCACAGATGCCATGCAGTTATATTTACATTTATTCATTTGGCAGACGCTTTTATCCAAAGCTAGGTACAAGTGAGGCAGAGTACAACACAAGCAAAAAGCCATATAAGGAGTCAGGAATATTAGAAGTGCTGTGTGACCAGGTTTCAATAGTTGGCCAGACAAGGTACAAGCTAGCTGCTAGTGATACAAGTTTTTTTTTTTTTTTTTTAGTGAAGGAAAACAAAGTTTAAGACATAAGAAATTGTTTTGGGTATTAGTGTGTCAGGTGGGCGCAGGAACTTCAGATTTTTCTTAAAGAACCTGCAGTGGGTTGTTTTGGGCAAAACTGCAGGTCGATCTAAATGCACAGTTTTCTTCTCCACTGTATACGTAAGCATATATACTGTACAATCAAACAGTGAAACAACTCCAATGGACACCAAATCAAAACTGCGCGTAACACTGGATTCAAAATGGACAGCTCAGCATAGCCCATTATGATGTATATAGTCCTCAGACCCCCACAAACCATTCTCATTTATGTGATATCAGAGGAGCCCTCTAAGAAACACATTCCTTTCACACAGAAGAGAGCTTTTATTGAAGTGATGTACATGTACTGATGTACTTCAGTTCATTGTGATTTGGGTTTTAGGGCCTTTCAAAAATATATTTAAAAAAATGATTTAAAGAAGAGAGTTGTTCTTGGACAGATTCTCAGTTAACCTCTCCTTCCCTTTTTAATTATTTTTAGCATAAAATTCTTGGACACTAGCATTTCAGTTAAGACCACTTCTTTTCTCAGATTTCTCTAAAAGGTTTCTGATGAAACATGAGTGGGATTCTTAAAGGTTATGTGAAAGTGATGATTAATAAGTGTTTATGTAGATAAGGGGGGCTATGCAATCATTCTGCTTTGCGTTTTTTGCATAATTATGGGCACAATTTATTCATCCCACTTTGAGATCTCATTTTGACTAACTATGTTTTAGCAAGTGTTAATTATTCATTGTTCACCAAACATTTTTAATCAATATCTGCTTCTTCCGAATTTATAATACTGTGTGAGATGTACAAAAAAAAACATATGTTTACGTCAAAGTGCAGAGCAGAAGATTAGAGTTGAGTCCTCTAAAAAAAAGAAAGAAAGGTGAGGCCGTGAAGTTTACTTTCAAATGCGTCAGAGCAGTTAAAAAAGCAGCGCCTGAAGCCAGACTATCGCTGGTCGCACCAGGTGTCTGCTTGGAATGATAGGTTTCCCTGGAGGGGGATCAGTAGCCGGAGGCCTAGATTACATCAAAACTTTGACTCACCTGCTAATAGCACATTACAAACCAAGAGATGAGCGAGAGCTCCCTCTGGGCAACAACCAGGAGCCCGACCACAAGTAAGACTGGCCGCCATCAGAGAGACCTGCAATGTGCTATCAGTGGCAGAGCTGATCTGGTATTTAATACAAGCCTTGGAGCTGCTGTTGGTGAAGGTGAGGGAGTTACAGAGGGTCAGAATAATGGCTGCAGTATCCTGAACTGGTTAGCATTAGAGTGTGGGGGGCATAAGTATGTAATCCAGACATTAATTGAGTAATTTGGCAGATAATCTGTTACCAAAGATACAATGCAAGAGAGATGCACTTGTGGAAAAAAAAAATTTTTAGATTAGTAATATAAATAGAACTGAATTTGTTATGTAACAATGAATACCTTATTTTAGGTCCCATGGGAATTCTTCTTTAGGTTCTTATACATGTGAAGGTGAAAATGTTTATTAATTGAATATCTGTCTCAGAACTCTTTTTTGGGAAGTAAATCCTTAACTATATACTGTGTACTTTAGGAAGTATATCCTATACCTTATATCCTATAACTACAGCATAAAAACCTGGACACTCGTGCATTCTTAAAATGTCTTTTAAATGTCAGAATGAGGTATCATGGTCTCATGTGATGTACTGTTTCATCATGTACCATATCTCAGGAAAACATCACATCTTCATTGTGACCTCCCACAGTGCAGACAGCTCAGCCAACGTGTCACTTGTGTCCAGAGGTGTCTTCGGTGGCATGCCGCTTTCAACCCGCCGCGTTGACTTGTTGTGAGGCGACGTGTTAATAAACATCACGCTGCTGACTTTGGTTGAGCGTTGTCGCGACGCACTGCTGTAGTGGTGCGTTGTGACCTCGGCCATGTGACACTGCCGGTCAGTTTGCATTAAGACACTCAAGCAGGGTGTCGAGAGCCAGGGCTTGATTGTGACAGACAAGTGGTTGTTATCCCTGTCGGCGGGCACCAATTGTCTGCCACTGCGGAGCAAAGTGCTTGGGACAAATGAAGGAACACTTTTGAAGGGCAACCAGTATGCAGAGAGCCAAGTATGGTAATACAGAAGCTTTCCAAAGGTGTGAATCCAATCATATTTGTCTGTTTATATCTGTTCATCAGTGTTATGTTCCCACTGACCACATTTACATGTGCAAAGTATCTAGGCTGTGCCATACTCGTCTATTATTTCATTTCTATGCAATGTGAATGGCTGTAATAAATGTTTATGGGTAGGTTTTAATCCAATTCACCCATCAAGTTCATTTCAGTCCAACATCTGAATCTACTGGTGCTTTATCAGAAATGTTTCAAAATTATAAATGCTGTTTCTTTTTCACTGATAGTGTGCAGCTGCATTGGAATTATCTCACATTACCTTTAAATCACAAGACCAACAGTAACAACATCAATAGATCATCATTCTTTAAAAATCATTGCAGTATACTGCCAGAATTAAGCATAACTGGATGCAGTCCTGTTGTTCAATGAAAGTGTAAGTCAGACTAAAATATTAATCTCAACTTGGACAATGTAGCATCATATTAAAGAGTCTTAACTTGGGGGTGCAGTGCCTATCACATCAGACAGAAGAATGGCTATATGGAATAGGAATGATGTCGTCAATGTTGCAGAAATTACTTTGAAAATGTAGAAAGTTAGCATGATGTACAAGCAAGTGTTAGGGGAACCAGACCAACAGTCAGAAGGTGGTATATTTAAATCCCCATTGGTACATTGTGCTGTAGCTGTAATTATAAGTGAGGTACTTCACTTGACTTACATGACTTGCATATTCTTGCATGACTTGCATCCCTCTGTATAAATGCTTGGCACACAGAATGTATGCACTGTGCAGGTTGCCTTGTATAAAGCAATGCAATTTATACAATAGACTATAATGTGCCAGATCACACCAGAGTACCTGAGTTAACCTAAAGTGAAAAGAGAAAAAAATGCATCCAGAAGGTACACTACTTAAAAACATGCTTGCTTCTTTTGAGGCTATTTTCGACAATTGTATTAAGCAATTTGTCACAGAGAGGGACCAGAGATATGGTGCGTGGCACAGGGCTATTTTTGGCCAACTACAGCCTTCTGATGAGTGTTAAGCATTGCATTTCCGATGAAGAGAAACACACAAACCAAAATAAGCTCAAATAATGAGTGGAAAGAATTAATTAATAATAAAATAAAACTTGAAGTACGTTTGTGGCATTGTCCTTATTCATATTTTTAAAATAATTAAATGTGTATGTTATGTACAGTATGAGTCAAAAGTTTGGACACACCTGAATAAGATAATGGAAAACATGCATTCACAGACATTTTGATCTAAAGACTTATGCTTAAATGCCTGAAATTGTTTTGGAGAATCTAAAATAGAAGATGGTTTTGATTTGTATAAAATTTAAGAATCAGAATAGATAAGAAGATAAGAAAAGAATAAAATAAGATAAGATAAGAAATAGATAAGAAAAAGATAAGAATTAGAATTAAATCTGTTTCCAAACTTTTGACTGGCCCTGTATATCATAATGTTACACAAGATAACAAAAATATGTTGTGTTTACCCAAAATGAAGCATCAACTATTCAAACTCATACTAATGTGACTTATGCATGTAGTATGCTTATGAAATTGTCAAGCTGCTTCTGTCTGATTTTAAATTCGTGCAGTTAGATGCTTGTCCTGCTTGGTCACACCATCACAAAATCCATGCAACCACAGTAGATTGTGGCCTTCCTGCCCCTTCCTTCGCACTTCCGGAAGGGCATTGTCCTTGTCCAAAGGTCCCTCAGTTGCCAATTACTGTGCAGGTGCCACATATGACATCCACAATCTGTCCCTTTTTTATTGGAATTCCACCCGATCCTGTTGCAGTCGCAGATCCTGAGGACGGTGCATCTCACAGAGGGTGCTACTGTACGTGCTGCAGTTTGGTAGTAGTACCCTGCCATGAAAAAGAACATAAAAATTCATACAGTGTAACCGTGGTTCACTGAGAAATACATATTGCTGGTGCCTTGCTATTCAAGACACAATTTTGCACCAAAGAGATCCACTTCCTGTTCCCTGTTAGATGCATTTTGATGGTGATGGTGAGCTGTGATTCACAAGTTTCACACGCAGTTCTGAGATGCAATATTGTCCCACACAGTATGCGCATACTGCCCTCCCTTAGTACACTGAGGCTACTCCTCTAACCCTCACATTAGACTGGGACCTGTGTCAGCATATTGATTTGTACAGTGCTTTACTGCACTGTGGAATAAGGCAGTATATTGATTTTAATTTTCAGGCAGACCAGAAAGTCAGGTAAGTAAATGAGTGTCACACTCGGGCCTCCTGTTTCTCCTGATGTTTATGTGATAAGCCTATCTGGTCTAACAAATTACTGTGAATATACCCCCTTATTTTTAATTAAAAGAAGAATAATGACGGAGTATGCAAAACCCATCTTAACCTGTCAGGGAACTGAGGTATGTAGTAAAGAATGAGGATGTGGTTTTAGGCTAGCTTTCTGTAATACAGAGATCTGTTTCATTAATTAGTGCTCGTTCACCTGCACCTGTTTACCTACACACAATTTTGATTTTCCCTCGATTTGAGTACTTACCTTATTGTTGAAAAGTCATTGTTGTTTCAGACATCAGCGGGGGACAGTGTGAGATAAGTTTACTTTTCAATCACTGTTTAATTACTACCACAGTCACAGTCTATCACATTGTATTTTTATATAATATTACACAAGATTACAATACCCTCGTATAATAACTTCGCTTTATAAGCATCCAGTAATCCACATTAAATCTTGGCCATGCCTCAAAATATGAGTCTATCTTAGCATTATAAATGATGCCAATCAGTTCTGCATGATGATGGCGGGTAAGCCGTTAATGACTTCACACAGGCTTGGTCATGATTTAATTATCCTCAGGAGCATTCCTTCTGCAATCAGTTTAATTTTGAATGGAATAACAGTGCCAGACTGGGCCGGTAGGATTGTGCTTGAACTGTATAAATGCCTCACTGCTTTTTTTTTGTACGTCAAAGGAGATTCTAAGTCTGCTGAGCTGATAAAGTGCAGCATTTTGTTTACATTATAGAGAACGGTAACATGAGTCATTCAATGAGACAAGTAGAGAATAATGTATGATTCCCACTGCCCGGAGTCTGAATGCAAATTATATCACTATGTAGCTGCAGCAACATTTTCTGAAAGAAGACAAGTCCTTGTACAAATTCTTAGCTGCATATTAAAGTATTTTTTTTTTCAAAGTAACACATGGAAGTGTGTGAATTCAGTTTACATACTGTATGTATTTATGGTTAAAAAGATATTGAGGAATATTATTTTGTGCACATGCATGTATCCAATCTGTTTTATCAAGGAGATATAACTAAAATGGAGTAACAGTGTCAAAACAAAGGTGATTCTGGCTGGAGAGGAAGTGTCCCCATTGAAGGTTAGTCTTACCATTGAGGCAATACCCCCTAGAGGACAATGTGAGGAAGTGCACTGCCCTGTCTAGAACTTTAAAAAGGGTCCCAGGCAAGAGTGGCAATGTACTACCATACCATGTACTACCAACAGAAACTTTTAACTACAGGTCGTAGACATGGAGCCTAAATATTAAGGGGAATTCTATCAGCTGTACTACTGTCCTGTTGTAAGTGTATGTATGCTTATATCACCCCAAATGCCTACTGTGGGGACAATATCTGGTGAGTAGGGCTTTTGTATTCTACATTTCCATTTAAATTTGATATTTTTCTTTGTTTGTTCTTTTTGCAGTTTACTGCAACAAACAAGCCAATGCACCAATAGCTGTTAAAATTGAAAGAGACTGAATTATTTAAGTTGTAGAAAATCTAATTATTAAACGCAAATTATTCCAGTGACAATTACAAGACTTTTCCCAATGTAATACACGAGGGATAATTGACAGGACAGCAACAAGCCATCCAAACATATAAATGGGAGTTGAAGGAAATCCAGTTGAATACGTCAAACAGTAGCACTTCATTCAACAGTGAAACAATCTGTTTTTCATAGGGTTGAGGTGGCAATACAATTGGCAATACAATATCCACTTCCAGAAAATAGACATACAGGCAGTAACAGGATAAAACTGTGTTGACAAAGCAATAGCGCCTACTGTAAGTGTGAATATTAAGTTGCCCACACAGTGTGTTGGCAATATGTTAAAGAGTGGAGTGGTGTAAAAATGAAAGGCAAGGTGTTCTGTTTCATAGGCATAATATCTTAAACAAGCCTCAGACAGACATGAGGAAATCACACATTTTCGCAAAGTGGTATCGAATGTGGTGCTGTTTGCTTTTTTTACATCCAGGATTATGAGGTTTAGGAGCAGCTTTATGCAGTACCCTCATGGACCCAAGCTTACTTGATGTTACTGCTGACAGGTATCAGCTAACCTATGTCTTGCTCCTGGTTCTGCTCCTATGGGACTGGTTTCAGCCTCCCTCCACTGTGGGCACTAAGGGCGTGTGGAGACATCTCCTAATGGGGTCGCCGGGTACACTGTCACCCAAATTAGTAATCAACATTGGATCTCAGTGCAGTACCTAGGAGGTCTCCCATGGCTTTTCATCTCTGCCTTATTGGACACTGTGCCCCCCTTTCTCAAAGTCAGTTTATTTTTTTCGTAACCTTTGTCCCTCATACCTGCCATTAGTTCTCCCGAGGAAAGCAAGTGCTAGGATTTGAAATGATTGCTTTTCCTTTTCTGTCCTGGTAATTGGATGTTCACTCTATATCTCTTTCTCTCTCACTTGCTCTCTCTGTCTGTCTCTCTCTCTCTCCCTCCCCTCTCTCTCTCTATTTCACTGAGTACTTTTATGTAATAATTACTGCTCTGTTCAGGTCTTATCTGCATAGTGTCATCTGTGATACTGGCCCTAGGACTGGAAATTGGACCTCAGTAGGGGGCTAAAAGTGCCTTCACAATCTTTACAATCCTTTTAATCTTTCATCTATCACTTTCAAACACCACCGGGCCAATGATCCGTTTACCTTGAGGGGGAAGGTGCTATTTCTGCCAACAGACGTTATGCCAGTCGGCTGTGAAGCTGTCTGAGTGGAGGAAGGTGGTAAGCCACAATTTTGATTGGATAATTGAGGCACCAAATCACCAAACAGCAGAGAGTGGAATATGCGAAAGTGTAAATAAACAAGCATGAGTGCAGTGCATATTCCAGATGGGCACTGTATGAGCATTCAGACAGGATTACCCTCTGGACCCCCTCATTCAAATTGTGGTCCTCTCAGAGGGACGTTCAAGAAGAAGGGTCAATGTGATTTGATAACGGATCTTTTTTCATACCCTAATCTAGCAAACGCATACCCCCCCAGGGCCAGATTTGTAGTAAGTGATAGCATTTCACCAAAAAAAGAAAAAAAATAGGCTCGTATTAACCACATGTGAAGACTGCTTGTAAAACCTAATTTATTGTTACTTTACTTGAATAGACTTTAAGCATACCTCTGTCAAGGACACATCTGAGGAAATCACTCTGTTTTTTTAACAGGCTGCTAGACAATGATCGTGAATTATAAACAGATATGGTGAGATTGAGAGCTTGAAAATGAAATGTGTGGGCTATCCCTCTTCTAAAATAATATTTTCAATTTTTTGCACTTTTTTGTATTCATCGTGTAGCCTGATGTAATGCCTTATTAGGTTCAACAGCAAAGTTTTTTATATTATATAAAGTTATTATATTACCTGGAAATGATCAATACTTACACTCACTATCATAATTGTAAATGTTGCAGTTTCAGCTAATTTACATTGTACCTTGCATTTATCGTACATGTAATGTGTCTATTTGGTCACATGTTATAATGTACAGTATGTGCATAGTGCTTGGACATCACTTCATCAACACTATTAATCCAACAGTCTGGTATAATGTATGGATTAGTATAGAATCACCATTTACAATCCTGCCGAGGGATATTTGAATTTTTTGTAAATCTTTTCAGGTTTGTGATAATGCCATTAAAATTTGCCAACAATTACAGAAGTATGTCTGCACTGTATTGCAGACTGGTATCTTACTCATTGACGCCTTTGCAAATGCTTGGTCCCTGTGATTGCTGGTTGCACATGTATTTCGTATTGAAAGGAAAAAATTAATACAGGCTCAGGATTTCTCATGCTAAAATGCATGAGGTACGTCTGAGTGAGAGACATTTTGTGTTCTGTGTTTGACAATCAAATACTTAATATTAGCTTCCAGAAGCTCTGCTCAATTTAATATTCTATAAATATCCACTTTTGCAAAAAAAGGGTTGCTTATCTTTTTTTGTTTACTGCTTGTCTAATTCTGAGCCTATTCTTTTTCCATTTACTGTGTTTGCCATTATTATCAAAGTATTTGCTTGATATTATTTTCTTTTGAAATATCACAGTGTGTACTGTGAGTACCACACAACATTAATTGAAGGACCTGATTAAGACCTACTTCTCAAGATGGTTTCCTGTCTGATTATTAGCAAAGATACTGTATATATTCCTTAATAGTTATGTAAATTACCTCTGTTCCTTGGCAGTGTTTCTACTCTAATTGTGTGATGTTTCATGAATTCTTAACAGTTTGATTCAGTGCTGTTTGAAGATTTGTACCAGTTTCTTCAAATTTGTTAAACTAGTAGATGTTCAGCACCAATTTAACATTTTCTTTCAGTAGTGCCCTTTAAAGTTGTGCTTGTAATGTGCAGGTGTAGCTCAATGAGAATCAATCCAATTCCTTTTGTCTACAGATTGGAAGCTCACATTTTCAATTACTACTCTGGGGGAAAGAACTAACTAATGATAATCAATCGCAATTAGTTTATCAGCGCTGCAACATTTCCAGTGCTGTCGAAAACAAAATGCCAACCTCTTTGGCGGTCATGTGAGAGAAGACACCAAGAGACTGACAATTAAATTCAGGATGATCGTTACCTTCTAGAAAGCTCACCAACGGACATTTCTTAATGTTCCTTGTCACTGTATGCTCGAGATCCTTGCCTAAATAATAGAGTATCCTACATAGTGTCAGGGCTGTGCTGCTTCAGAATGTTTCTGTCTGCTACATACTGTACATCTGCTGGAAGCAGTGTGGCATTGTGGGTGGTGTGCTGGAGTTTTACCTGAAAAATAGAAAATCTAGGTGTGGCACTGTTGTTATACCTTTGAACAAGGAACCTATGTAAAAATATCTAGCCATATCCATGCATAATTTGTAAGACATAAGCTATTTAAGTCACCCTATATTAAAAAATCCAAGAAACATAAGCATGCATCTGTAGTAACTCAGAGGGGATTTGGGTGAAGGTTAGGATTAAGGCTCCAATGCACTACAGTTCACAGAGTCAAAGCCAGAGGAGACACAAGGAGAAATTACAGGGCTAATGGTAATGGCCCTTCATCAATACAATAAGCAATTGTGAATGAATAAATACACAATTTGTTGTTCAGGTTATTTATTTATTTATGAGTTTTTTTCCATACCATCATATTGATAGGCACAATATGAGTAACTATGATTGCGAATTGAATTTAGGTGATTTGTGGAGCAAATATACTGCATGCATTAAATGAAAAGAATTCATGCAGACAGCTGCTATTATTTCCTGTTCTGTTTCACTAGCATCAACATACATCTACAAAAGAAAAACCGATTTTAAATGGTTCTTTTGTCTCACTTTAATTTCTCCTTCACCTCTGGATGTCCTTTGCCTACTTTTAATAGTCTGTCTTACTGAAGTGGTATGCACTTCATTACCTGGCATGATGAAACAAATACTTTATTATCATTTTTTCATATTGATTCACATATGACTGTACTGATTCATTTATAGTTTTATAAAAACAAAATAAGGAAATGGCTTATGGACATTGATTTTTTCATCATATTGATTGATTAATCATTCACAACTGACTGACATGCTCAGGTGATTTTGGCTGTTGTCTAAGTATTACCTCATCCTATTGTAGAGGTGTTTGGGCACAGATCACGTACAACATAAAATGATTTTATGTAGTGACTTTCCCTGGGATATGTGAATATCCCAGGATGATTTGAAATTAAAATTTATAAAGAGTTAAACTCCAACAAAGAGGAACAGGCAGGTGAAATTAGGTTACTTTTAAGTCCAAGAGTTAATTGTATCTGCACCTCTAATGTGGTTTGAGTTCCAAGGCCAGGGAACAGAGCAGTTAAAAGGTGGTGGGTGACTTATCCTTGTGTACATCATGAAAGGAATCAAGAGAATGACATTTTGGTGGTATCTGCGCATTGGAGTCAGGGCTGTCAACACAGCCCGGGGTGTCTGTTGCCAGAGATTTCTAACCCGGCCCAACAATATGGCCAATCACATGACAGACCGCGATGTGGGAGACGGCAAGTCACACTTGGCCGAGACGGAGATGTCATCATCCTCCATCTTTGTGATTGTTTCTGCACTGCCAGAGTGACTAAAACAGAAATTGTGATTTGGACCCACCCACTCTTCCAGCAGCTCAGCTGTGAGGAGGCCGATGCCCCAGCAAAGCTTGCAGGCTTGGCAACCTGCTGAGGAGCCCAGGGCCATCGCAGCCCACTTGGGCCTAATGGTTTGTTAGTGCAAATGCAATGGGATGGTGTCCACCTCCAGTGTATCCACAGAAGAATGAAGTCAAGTCCCCTTTTGGGATGAATCAAGGTTTTGTGTATGTAGCAGAGCTGAAATTAGTAGCTTGTGTGAGTCCTGTGAAAAGCCAGTTAGGGTAGCAGGTAACAGATTGGTTTCAGAGGTGATGTCACTCCCTGAGACTGGGTTAGCTAGCGCTGTTGCCTATGAAGCTTGGGGCAAACTGACCTTAGCTCAACTGGTTGTGTAATGAGAACAGGGGTTCAGAGCTAATTCATGGGGTTGTGGACCTCTTTCACATTCGTTACATGCAAACCACCCTATTGGACATCAGTGAGTGTGGTGCAAAAGTGCTGAGGGATATGCTTATTGTTTTGTAGACAAAGCCAATTGATCCCTAGGTCTCAGTGGGATGGTCTGGGACAGGAGCATGTACAGCGTGCCTGTTCACATGCAGTGATTGATGGTGCCCTAACTGCATGGTCTTGCATTGATAATGCCCTGAGACCACACTTGCTGCCTTTTCTGAGTGGTTATCCTGAGGTGACAACATTACAGCAGGACTAAAAGTCTTCTATTAAAATTGTCACGCTGCTGGTGTAATGACAGTGTTCTGGCCAGAACAGAATGTGACAGTTATGATTTAGTCTTCCTACTCACCAGACTTGAGCCCTACTGAACATTTGTAGGATGAGCTGGAATGACATGTGGTATCTAGGGCTTGGAGACAAGTGACAGACACATGCTAATCCAGGTTCTACAAGAAGAACAGGGCACACTCCCAAAAAACTTCAACCTGATGCCAAGCCTGTGTCACAGACATACAAATTGTATTACTTCCATTTGTAGTATTATGAACTTCTAAACTACAATAGACCCCATATTTTTCAATACCATTGATGAAAAATGCCAATCATTACAGTGAAATTACAGATTTAATTTTCATTCAATACAGTTTCAGTGCACACATTCAAAAAGAGTTTGTAATTTTTCAGATATTAGCTTCATTCATTTGATTGGATGCTTTATATGCTGTATACATACCCCTGCATACACCTCAAAGACAGCAATTCAATGATATTGTGGGATTTTTTTTTTTTGCATCATTTTCAGATACATGTTTATAATTCAAACACAAAGGCATGTGGAGAGCTATTTGCACATTCCATGAACAAAATCAAAACTCCACTTAAGAAAAAAAAATACAGTTTTCTTTCCCTGTGGGGACATTTGCTACACTGTATTGTAATGTCACCACTAGTTTACCAGTGTTGTTTGAGCATTTCATTTCAACAGAGCTTAACAGTGCAAGAGCTTATACTAATTAATTCTTTTATGGTCTCCTCAACAGCACACACTATTCTAAATATTTGCTATCCAACGCTATTGCCCTCCTTTAATGTAACTTGGCCTTTCATGTAACTGTATTTTCTAATATCACCATCTAAGAACAATGTGGTCTTTCAAAGTTTATACTTATACTGTATCACAGTGAAGTATCCCAGATGGTAGCTGGCAGATGGCAAGTTGCTATTGACTGGATACGATATAAAAAGTTTCAGCTATCTAGGCAGGGCAAACAAATGGTGAGAAGCACTGATGAAGGAACAGGATTGGTGATGATGAACTAAAAAATAAAATAAGGAAGACAAGGAATAAGAGAGGGATGAAAGTACAAATCCAAATACAAATCAAGTACAAATCCCCCCCTCCCAACAACTGCCGTGCATTTAATAGCTCTGAGGGGAGAGGTTTGTATCTCTGTCTTTACATCTTTGACTGAAGAAGGTATGAAGGGTCACAAAGACATGCAGAAGACATGCTAAAGCTAAATCGCACATGCCCAAGAGGGCGTTTTTGAACATCAAAATGACAGGGAGACCATGACAGCACAAACCCTTACAATTCCTCATTCTTATGAAATGTGTCCCTCGACACACTTCACAGCTACCACCCTTTCACAACAGCGTTTCCTTCGCCATGCCAAATGAGTGGGGCATCTCTGTGTATTGACCTGATAATACTGTATTCTGTTACCTTTCACCAAATGTATCTGTAGAAATGAGCCAAACTGAGCTGGGTTTAAAAGATAAAGGCTCAGTCAGCGACCTTTGCAACATGATCTGAACATCAAAGAGTCCCATTGGCCAGTAGACTGAACAATTAATGTTAGATTTTTTTTTTTTAACATTTGCTTTGTTTGAGACATGATTAATGAGGTAAAAACAATTTGACCTTTCAAATAATGAGTTAAGTAGACCCTTAATAGGGTTATTCTAAAAAAACTTTTCTTGGTCTTTATCCCTTGATCCTATTCCTATCATTTACCATAAACATCTAATTATGGCTCTACGTTGATATCCTTGGATTGTGAGGAAATAATAAACATTCAGAAAATACACTTTTTACACTATTAATTTCATTTTATGTTTTTTTTCATAAAAATGTTGTTTTATCTTAAGATGATATGTTGTGCAAGTTATGGTCTGTATTAAGTTTTGTGCAGAAAGTTAAGATGTGCAGACACAAAAAAGCCCATGCTAAGAATGAAAAAATGAGACTTAATTAATTTAATTATTATAAATGCATGATTGCAAATTTAGACCAAAACCACTTCGCTTTTTGATTACTAGACCTCTGACATGTATAATTAAACAGGAGCCACCAAGCTTCTTTATTGGACCATGTTTATTTGGACACCTGTGCCCTGCGTGAACTACTGCTCAGGATTATGTGCCATATATCAAAAAGAAGTCAAAACAGGGACTCAAAGGAACATTGACTTCGGCGATGTTGTGCATAAAAATTCTGAAATGTTACAAATGTTTTTTCATATCATCCTCCATGCTAATGTCTGGATTTGACCAAATCAAGGGGGACCTATAGATTAGTCTCAGCAAGCAAGGTTGTTGTGGATATACACACAGATTACAAGGATACTGTTAACAAACTGCTGTACACAAAGCAGGGTGTCAGTGACTCACAGAGGCTAAGGAGCTAGTCTTGTTGGCTCTGTCCCCAGGAAAGGTACAGTACTTCTCTGCATGCTTAGTGAGGTACTCAAATATCCAGCTACACAAATGGATAATTTGTGGAGTGTAAACTGTGTAGGTACTCCTGGTAACAGATAAACAACATTAATAACAGCATGTAACACAAGCCACTCCCCTGGCTAAGTGTTCTGTGTTTCATGAAGTGGATATGTTGCCATTTTGGAAAATATGTTTCCTTCACTTCCCCTCTCATGGCTTCTGTCAGCTCTCTTTTTAAAGCAGCAGATATTGCATCTAAATTTCAAAGCATATGCTGGAGAGATCGCCTTTGATGTTTCCCAGGGAAGCTTGAAATTAAATGTCTTTCAGAAAATAATCCCTTCTTTAGAAAAATAGTCTTCCATTATTTTTCCCCCCAGAAGAAAAAGTCCTTGATAACACTCCCTAAAGTAATGGGGACATTAAAGAAACACTTATACAGTGTCAATATTTCATTTCCTGTATAACAAAAGAGATATGTAATTGTACATTTTCCAAATTAGTTTCCAAGAAGCAGATACTACATACCCGTCAGTGAGTAAATTCCATGTTAGGCTCCTAAAATTAGTTTCAGACCATAATTTCACAGGTTTTATAATCCATGAAGAAAAATTACTTTCATTCAGAATTTCCGCCAGCAGAAAGTTTCATCTGCCCATAAGACGAATAGGGTTTTAAATTACCTTCATCACAGAATTGTCTTCCTTACTATTTTTGTTGGCAATTAGAATTTCAAAACAAGACTCCAAAATAAATATAACTTATATTCTAATCATGTGGAATTTTTTTTAAATGATACTTTTAAGTATTTCGGATAGGCTTAGATATTGCTATTATAATTTAAACAACATATCCATAGCAGCAGTGTATTTCATCTAAATAAGTAAAAAAAATTAAGAGGACCTATTTCTTCCCTTTTCTTAAATTGTGTGTCAATTTGGTATCACCCATGGTTCCCTCATCATCTCTTTCTTTTAAGTAGCTATCAACTTTTGAGTCATTTTTGCAACTTATTTCACATTAAGTAACCTGTGATACAAGTTGTACTTCAGTGCATATTAGTTTGCCGTGTCATCTATCCTAAAGCCAGCTCTTTGTAAGAAAGACCAACCAGAATGCAAGGGACAGGTACAGTAAGTAGGGGGAAAAGAAAAAGCTTATTGGAGAGAGGTGTTTAGCTAGCAACTGTCGCTACACAGGATAGACTTTAAATTTTTTAAATTAGTGGTTACACAACATAGCTGTCTTTTCTCACACATTATATTACATATAATGATACACTACAGACACAACATATTTTCTTGTCTGTCCAAATGATGGATGACTTTTTCCTGTCCAAGCTTCCATAATGCTACCAAAGACAGATAATTGTTGGTAAACATAAACCATGCAACATGAAAACAGACATAAGAATGTCAAGCTGTGTGGCTAAACTCACTTTCTTAAGGGCTAAACTCACTTTATAAACATTTATTTGAGATCCATGTTAAGTCAATGCCAACAACTAAATTCTCCAGAGTAATGCTGCAGTGTACATTTGTGTGTGTAGGGGAGCTGCTTATATATGAATGAATGCATATTTGAGGTCTTCTCCTTCCCCCTTTCCTTTGTACATAGTTTTATTAACCACAGGTTGCTGACCAAACCCCTGAACACACACAAAAACCCACACAGGGCACATCATAATGAGGCCAGCGTCCTCCTCATTCCATTGCTTGTATTGAGGGGTCATATCCAGATCCCACATTAACGCAAACTTTGCCCTGATTCATTCCCACAATTTTACATCTGAAAGAATATTTAACTTTTCACTCATCCATTCACAAGGCCCGCGTGGTAAGACCCTAAAGCATGGCCAAGATTAGCTTTAGGGGATAATGTGGTGAATTGAATCCCAAACAGCCAACCCCCGTCTCTGCTCCTTCTCTTGTTCTCAGGGCAACTGAACGGACCCCAGAGGAAAGGCACTTTTGACCATAGCTTATAACCTTCTGGAGACGTTAGTTGATATGGCCATAGTCCTTAGTAACAAGACTCACTTAAATAGTTGGGACGAACAAAAGTAGATTCAAATGAAACAACATGTAGGTCCTCACCTCTGCTTATATAACCTCCTATGTCCCCCAGCCTTGTTTTTTTTTTTTGTGGAGGGTGTATTTTCACTATACTGTCTTGCCTCTGTGCCCTTACTTTTAATAGAATTTCATACTTTTTTGTGGCTGGTTGAGCTGTTTCATGGATAGAACATTACATTTTCCTTATTACTGTTACAGAGCGTAATGTCGGGGCAGACTATAGGACACAGCACATATATAAATGAAATACTATCTTTCTGTCTGGAAGCACACATTTTTGCTTTCCGCTTCAGTAAGAAGCTGGAGGCCATGCTAGGGTGGCATCACTCAGAGCTGATGAGAAACGACAGATGTACCATCCTGACGCATTAAGGAGAGTGTGTGAAAAAGGTCACCCTGGTGTCAACTGGATGTGTCTGTTCTCACTAGTGCAGATTACTGCTCTTGCCAGTTCACACTATACTTTGATGTGAGATCACCTTCACTGCCAAGCATGTTCGCTGTATCTTTCCATTTTAATCGCACCCATGCTTCAGTTTCATTCTGTGAAAATCACAAACTCCCCAACACATGGTTAGCAAACACTGCAATGCATGATATCATGTCAGAATTGGGTTCTTTTGACACAGATAACAATAACTGACAGTGATGATTGGCATGTACCATTCTTTAGAGGAGGGTTTATGGTATTATAATATTATAGTATTATATTAGTCTATGGTATTTTTTTTAGGAAAAAAAAAAGATTTTTATTTACATCATGCCCATCTTTACTACACACGCACTTGTAATCATGTAACATTCAAATTCCTTTGGCTGACAGTGTACCCACGCAGACACACACACACACACACACACACACACACACACACACAGTAAACTGGTTCATTCTTTTTGACTGCTGATGCTTTCTAAACGTCCTAAAGAGCAGCCACTGTACACTACTCTCACTTATCCTTTAGCATGGCAAAGCAACTGAGGGACAAAAATATGATTGTATGTTTTGAAAGTGCAACGGCAAAGCCTAAAGTTGTGTCTGAAACACATCATTTAAAGTAACACAAATTGTTTTTTTTTTTTTTAAATCATTTAAAACATGTAAATCGTGTAAAAAGCAACAGGTGGCCTAATAACAGATGCATTATATTGGCGGGATGCATATTTCTCTGATCAATTGACTTCATAGCACTACTGGTATCATGCTTCTTGTGAATCAGCATTAATCGTAACATTAAACGTAGCACTGGAAATGCTTAATGTGATTAAACACAGGTGACACGAACACAGTGTACTGATAGTTGGAGCGAGTCTTTGCCGAGTAAAATGTATTATTCAGTCTTAACTACTAGTCTGGTAAAATGGCAGCTTTTGATTAAAACAGAACAGATTTCAGAGCACACGACCAATAGTATATTGGATTTTTGAGTGCAATATAACGTAGCAGAGTCTTTGAAAAAAAGGGGAAAGAAGAACTACCGTGAGTTCACAGCAACAAAATGTATTTCCAGCACTTTTATGTGAAACAGGGTCATGAGGCCGCGCGCATTCTAATTTATACTCTGGTGTGAACAACGCCTCACATCGCGATTTCCAAAGAAAAGCAGTGTTTCGAACGCAGATCGGAACCTGCAGGAGGTCCGCTAACACCCCCGTTACTTCAATGGTACAAGCCAGCCCTGGATGCATGTGTGTAGTTTGTCAGCCCTAAGCACTCGGCTGGCTCTCTGCCTGTTCATTCAGAGTAAATCCTTGTGTATTCGGGTTGTGTGGCTACTAAGGATTTTAGCTTTCGGATTCAGTTCTCCAAACTGTGGTTCTGTTTATATTACTCTAACCGCTTGTGGCGTTCTGATAGCCCTGGACGGAGGGTGTTTTTATTCACTTTCCGGTCAGGTTCCTTTTGAATGCTATTACTGCATCCTTGCATTTTTCTTTTTTTTTTTCAACCAGCAATGATGAGAAAGCCCGTTTCTTAACCGCGCGGCACCGAATCGACTAGAAGAATACCACTACTTCTACTACCACAATTAATACTCTAAATTGTGGCCGTATTCTGTAATACACTGATTAACCTGCCGAAAGACCGGGATCGACGTTTGATGTGTCTCCAGAATGGTAAGTGCGTGATTCAATCAGAAAAGTGCATAATGTTTCGAAACAGCTGCACACAGGATCATGCAGCAGAATTTCGCGCTGAACATACTGTATCCCGTATCCTCGCATCCATACAGATCGGCGCGCTCAGTAGTACCAAGCTCGTTTACGGAGGCTTTTGCCATACGCATATTTTAAATTTGGGTATACATTCTTACACGGGCTGAGTTTACGTCCACTACTTACGAGTAAATAAGTATAACGCGTCGAAAGGTGATACAGTCACGGTTAAGTTTGATTCGATATGAGTTTCCCAATAACGAATTTATCTCAATTATCGCTGTAAATAGAATGCGTTTATTTGGAAGCTTGGAAATGACTGACACGTTCATAGGATTGAGCATCCCATGTAAGATTTGCAGGTGTTATGATCCGTGTTGCAGCAGGTTTGTTCTGCATTTATCGGTCACAGTACAGTATCTACTCTCTCTTCGAACTTGTTAGCTAGTGATTTTTGTGAGAACATTTATCATTAAAATTATTCATCAACGATGACTGGTAACAAGCCAATGAAAAAAAAAATACTGAGATCCAGATATTAGCATAAAATCAATATTCGGAATTTTAGTACATTTAGTTTCTTGAAATAATGCTAAATGTGTGTACTGCAAAACGTTTCCGTGAGGAAGACTAAGGTTTAAGTTTCTTACCCTGAATCTTTGCAGCGGGGGATTTGTTGTGTAGGAATTGAGGGCGAAGTCGTAGAAACTAGGGTAACAGAGATTTTGTATTATTGTAGTTAAGTGATAACATTTTTTCTCTGAAACCATATCTGTTCTGAAATATCACAAACATTTTTAATCACTAATACTGCTGTAGTGAGCAGTTGTTTGTTAGTCGTTTATTCTCATTCAGTCGAAGAGGCACGTTGTATAATAGTTAACGCCTAACATAAAATATTACTTATCGTTACAGTATAACCTTTGTGAGTTGTCTGACTCAGTAAATCGGAATAAGTGGCGCTACAGTCCGTTTCAAATGTGGATTTCATATTCATTTGCATGGGTGAGCTGTTGCGCTGTCGCTGGCTTGCTGTAAATACTACACTGGCAAAGTGGTGGTGAGGTTATTATTGCTTTACCCAAAACTGCTATATCAGATTAAAATTCTGTTGTGTGAATATGAAAAAGTTTATCGGTAGTATTAGTGGTTTAATCTCAAAATAAGTAGCCCATTGTATGCGTGAAAATTTCACACACCGGCGTGCACTAATGTGTAGCTAATTGCGTTTGTCATGGTTTACATTGTCTATCAATGTTCGACACCTCCATCCACGAGCATGCTTAAATGTGTATGCATATCTATTTGTTGTAATGTTACGTATTATGCTGTTTTATATAATCAGGTGTACTGACATTTAAATGGAGGATTGATGAAGATGATTTGTCTATTTATTTGTAATTCAGCTTGCTTCAGCTCTATATTTTCTAGAATTGAAAAGGGTTTTTTAAAGAGGGATAGGTCATTCGTTTGTTGTTTGTGGCTTGTGTTAAACATCCTTTTTCAGAAAAGAATTATAGTTGGAGATACCCCTGTTGCACTGAAAGGATTTTGGAAGTTGGGTGTGCTACTTCGCCATCTATTGTGGGTGTGATCTTCTTGTGCATGGCAGAGCTTACGAGTACTCCCATTGGGTAGGGTGAAGACCGTGACCCCTGTTTAAAGCTGCAAGGGGTTAAAACCAAGGCCGAGCCTTACATTTAAAGCGACACAAGGAGCCCTGTCACAGGGTGTTGAAAGTTATTGTTGAGGCAGTTAGGGAGGAGCCTAAGGTTGTTGGGTCTCCATTGATATTGACCTCTCGGGGATGGCGCTGTGTTCTCAGTAATGCCACAGCCCATACGGATGGACACAAGGCAATGATCTTAAAATGTCACAGTCAACACCATGGCTCAGCTCCTTTTTCATAATTTTACTGAGTTGTTTGAAATGTGCTTTTTATTTGCTTAGCCTAAAAGGATTGTTCACGCTAGTGGTGAAAAATAAAACAGTAAGGAAACAAAAATAGGAAAAAATTTTGGATTGTTGTTCTCAGAGACAACAGGAAAAAAACAACACATGGAGGAATACTTTGAAAGGCTTTACCTGTTCGGTGTGCTGCCTTTAAGGTTGAATTCGGTTATTATATATCATAAATCATGAAGTATTTTCAACTACACTAAACTGAGATCGGACTGTGGTAAATGCTGGGACTTCACTGAAACAAAACTGGTTTAAGACTAAAACAGGGAGTCTGTATGGATATAAGATGTTGCATCAACTTGGTGCAAGTCATTGGTGCAGCTCATGACACTTAACAAAATAAGTCTTAAATGCCGGAAATCTAAGTAAGCTAATACTTTGTGGTATGATTGATGTAACATCTTTTTTTTTTTTTTTTGCAAGATCTATGTCTGTGCCCTTGTCGACAGTCTAGAACTGCACCTGTGACAGGCCTGTAAAAACCACAAGTGTTTGCTCAATGTGTCACAGGAGGCCTGTGTTTGTCCTGAGGCTTTGGTTACTGTGAGGGTGTCTCCATATTACCATTGCAAAAAATGAAGCTCAGCTGTGACCAAGGTGTCAAACAAAACACACACCCAAACACATGCTTTGTTCAAACAGCACATGGTGAGATGTCAGTCTCAAATACCAGAGATCCAAATTCCAACATGTACGACACTGGGTTAAAGGATTATCCCATATAAGAAATCTTATTAAGGTATTTTGCAGCACTAAGGTCTGATATGTCATTAAGGATTTATTTGTAATTGTATTATATCCTGAATTATTATTATAAGCAGTAAAATCACTTTTTAAAAATGGAACTCTTAAGCATTTTTATGTTTTGTGTCATTCAAAGAACCCGCTGTTAGTAGAGACTGTTAGTAGTCCAAGTGTTTTTGAACATGGTTTCCATCCCAAATCAAGTAATTATCAATTGACCATAAAACTGTAGTGCCTTTACTTTTGTGTTTGTTATCCATGTGATCTCTTGAAAAGTACTTATGTTTTCACTTCTGAATTAGCTGAGGCTAGGAGTGCGATAACGCAAATTAGGAAACGACAGCCATTTCCCGCCACCATCGCCTTCTCCGTTTCCAGTTGCTGCTTTCAGAAATCGTGTTCGCCTGGAGATCTCAACTCCACCTTTTATTAACACACATTCACCGCTGTTTATTTTGAGAGAGCCTCTCTACGGAATAGGTTATGTCAGTGGGGTGTTTTGTGTGTTAAGCGCTCTTGGGCTGAGGGGCAGTGGTCAACAGGCAATGCAAGATGCTGAGACTGGTTAAATGGAATGCGTGCAGCTGGATCCTGCCTCCTTTCAGCATCGCACTTATAGGGTTCAAGTGCTGAGGGGCTTCCCTCTCCTCCTGTCCTTTGTTGACAGCTGAAAGGAGCTGGCCGATGGATAAAATGGAAACCCTTCCATCTCAGTCCATGTACTAGAAATCTCATGCATTCTCCCTGCTATCAATATCTGTGGGAAGAGGCAGAGGAAGGCAGATTCCGATAATTGGGATGGTCCATGGACACCCTGGTATTCGTGGGCACGGTCCAGAGCAGGAGATTTTCACAGGAGGCCAGGGGAAACTGCCTGTGAGTGTTATGCTGTGTGACACATGTCTTATCACTCCTCCAATCTCCAAAGACACAGTGGGAGGAAAGGAGCCCAATTTGCATGTGCTAATGGGAAAGAAATTTGCTTGTTGTACTGTTTTAATTATTGGCTTCGCTTAGCGCCTTTCCTGGCTCGTGAAGACGTTCCTAATAAGATTTATGAAAGGAGGGCTCACAAATCCATCTGATGACATTCTAACACAACAAATGTGAAAGGGATTTAAATGTGCACGAGACCGTATCTCATTGCAGAAGATGCATGGTATATTGAATGATTTAAAAACAGCCAGTGTGATCTCTGATGATCTGGCATGTGGTTGAATGTGAGTGCACTTTAAGCATTTACGCAAAGCATTGGGAAAAATGCTGCGTTGTCCCTGTATAAATCCCATTGCATTATTCAGAAATTAAACACATCATTAAGACCAGCAAGCAAGCCACTCGACAAACAAAGAGTGGGGTTGGATGAAGCTTCTAATTGCAGTTCGACTGCCTTCTGCATAGGCATAATGAGTCTTGGAAAATGAGACCTGGCCGATCAATGGATCTTTATTGACTCAGTTCTGAGACCTTTGCGAGATCACATGGAGCTGTCATTCAGTTCAGGTTGCTTCTCCTTCCCTGTGTCACTGTTACTGATTGGATTCTTTTAACACACGTGCTCGGGTGGCATCCTTTGATAGCAGCGGCCGGCAGATACGGAGCTTAAATTAATACAGTATGGCAGTGTCTGCTTTGCACCAGAAACCAACTGCTGCCTTTTACATTTTTTTCTCAGGTTTTCTATCAAGGCCTTTCTTTTTTGTAACAAATTAATCATGGGGTTGGATTGGTAAATTTTGGTAATTCTTTAAAAAAAGGGGCCAGGTCAACAGCTGTTTTGGCTTTAATATGAGGGTGTGCTGGGTAGGGCTGGGTTTCTAGTCTGGCTCTTCTGTGTAGGGTGGAGCAAGACACAGCTGGATCCCATGCTCCCTTTACAGGCAGGCAAGTCGTTTTTCCTGTTGAGCTGAGTGGGTCTCCTTGGTTGGACGCAGGGGCAATGCCCTGGGTCTGGCTTAATGTAGCTCAGAGTTCCTTGAGCTAAAGCAAAAATTCCTTCAAGCTCTCTGTAACATGGTTCTTCACTGTTACTAGAATGCTGAACAGAGGCTGGCACAGTCTCACTCTAAGCCTTACATTGTGAGCTGCATGGACTTTGATTCTAGCTACTTCATTCAGCAGGTGCCAGGTCCTTGTTCAGGAGATGAAGGAAGCACTTACCATTTTGTGAGCGCTATGTGCCTTAGTAGACACAGGACATTCTGAAATCTGGACATTGCTTGATGGAAATGTCCTATATACATTTCACATAATGTCAACATGGATCAGTTGTCGGCATGGGAAATTTTCAGGTACTTACGTACATGTCCGCGTGCAGGTATTAACACTAAGCAGTTAGGGCAGGCCAATTGATTTCTCACACCGGTTGAGTTGAATGTTCATTAATGATTGTCTTGCAGTCTGTCCTTTGACATTTCAGGTGACAGAGGGAACCTTATGTGTTTACAGAAGTTCAACAATTCATTGACAGACTAATTATTCAGGGTCATCAAATGGGGTGGATATATTCAAATGTAAAATTTAGTATATATCAAACAGAAATGTGGTTTTCTATATTTATTTTCACTGGATGTTGCCTAGTTACCAACAAGGTTGTTGTCATACAATGGCCAGTGTGGTGAAAAACGTATTTGACCTTTTCCTGTGCATCATGGTTGTGAAGAGAAAACAGTCTTAAGCGTTAAGTCAGATCACCCAAAATTTGCAAAATAATGAAACATGCCCTCATTTTGAGCAGCACGCCCTAATTTCGGGCTTAAGTGCCTAGAGGAGCACAGCTCTCCATGGAGGCGCTTTAGCCGGGTTCACGTGCATATATCTCAAGACTGAATTGGCCCCCAATTTATCAACAAAAATCCTGGTATCTTTGCTCCCCTCATGATCAGCACCTTGTGCAGAGGCTGCATATGTTTGGGAAGCCGTGATGGGGTGAACTAAAGTGCAGCGATAGCTCTTGACTGATGTCAGAGAGACCGCAGTAAAATGCCATTTGTAATGATGGGAGATAGTATTTCTTATGTTATGAAAATGCTGAAGTAGTGACAGTTATTTTAGCAAATGATGGCAATTAGAGAAACAGCGTGAATGTTTTTGGGTCATAGCAACAGTTCGAGGCTTTATTCATGTCTGTCACCGTGCAAGTAAGTGCCCTTTAATCGGAGAAACACCATTGTTACTGTTTTGCTTAGAAAACCTCAGCTAAGGGTTTCAGTGGGATACGAAAATGATGAAATCACCATTCTCTGTCAGCAATGTGCAAACTATGGGTCTGATGTTGCCCTCAGTGTTATAGGAAAGGAATACAGGGTTGACCAATTAGCTTGCTAGCTGTACTGGAGGGTAAGTGTAACCTTCTATTACGTTAAACTAAGTGACAGTTGCAGTTAATCCACTGTCCAGTTTGAAATGATAATATGATTACTGTACAGCAATTTAAGATTTATGCGAACAGAAATACTGAAAAGTACCTAAAAGAAAACAATGCAAAAAATAAAAAAAATTGTCACTCCTAGGTAGCCACAAATTCCAAATGACCTAGCTAGCTTACTCATGTGAGCTTTATTAGTTAGTTGCCAGTAAAGTTTAGCTTACAAAAGATCCAAAAATCTAGGAGTTTGCACAACCAAGGAGCTGAAATGTATAAAAAAAAGTGTCTACATTAATTTGTAAATTTCTAGAATACCATATATGTAGTAGACAAGCTTTAGCATGCAACGTGTTCATTGGTTATTTATTAAATGTTTTACATGGTTTAAACTTAATATTTACCATGCCAAGTTCATGCATTTAAAACTGAAAACAATAAAGCACAGAATGGCTCCTACAGCCACATTTATCTTTGTCTTATTCAGTCATAATTGTATAAATGCATGCCTTGTTTCTCATCTTTTCTTTAGTAGGAATCCCCACTGAAGAGCTTTTATTTTTTATCAAGCAGTAACAAGCAAGAAAATGAGCCAAAATGAAATTCTTTCATGGTTTCATGAAGAACTCTATGGTAATTGAAGACTCATAGAAACCCCAGAATGCATTTTGCATTTAAATAGAAAGGGAACAGGGTCAAACTACCTCTCTGTGCCTGCTGGAGACTGGAGGCAGTCAGCAGCGATGGTAATGAAACCAATGTCTATTTTAGCTCAAATCTTTTAAAATAATAACTTCCCTGTACGAATACAAATACATTAATTGGTCCAAGACAGACACTGAAGCATATTTTCAAGGGTTCATTTTCGTATTTGTAAAAAAGGAAAATACTGACTTATTCACTTGTCTCTTTTTGTAATGGGCAAGTGCAGCATACTGATACTTTGCAAGTACAAATTGAGAAACCAGCGTAAAGCAAGCAACAGTGTGAAAATAGAGTTGTTTTGAGATTTTCTATCAGTTAAATCACAGTGACAGAGTGTAAATTGTGCAGGTTCAAATGTGTGTGTGTAAACAAGGGAAAAATCCGCAATTACTGATGTTTTGTTCTGTCTTAACTTGGTGCCTGTGTGTGGAATGGGAGCTGAAACCACTGCTGTGAGCTAATTGCAGGCACATGACAGATCCCATCAGGGGAGCAGTCTTGGAGGATTTTTAATATTGTGAAGGTGCCATTACTCAGGGTCCTAACTCAGCCAAATCCCTGAACTCTGTGTTTGAATTAAATCACAATCAGTTGTCTCCATTAAATGATGCCGCAGTTGACAATGACTTAGCATTGCTGCCTGAATAATATTAAACAACCGCAGATCAGAATTCACTCTTCCGGAAACCAGGGTCTTCTTTTGTTGCGAACATCCCGCAATCGTTGTGGTAAAATTGAAGAGATTCTTTTGATTATACGCAGAAGGCTCTGTGATTGTCTTCAACATGTCAGAACACGGAGTATAGGATTTTGATAGGCTGCACTTGCTGAGCAGTTGGAGTCCTGATCAATATGACTTAATGGGGGAATTAATTCATGTCAAATGTTTTCCCATGCATTACATTAACATTAATTGTATTGATGTGCATAGATTAATTGCATTCCTCAAGTTGCTGTTCTAGATGTGGGTTCACTGTTCCAGATTAGTTTAATGGAGGCAAACATGTACTTTCTATAATGTGAAGAAACTTTTTTTCCCTGCCTTGAGACTGTGTATACATACAGCATTCTGTTTACTGTTTTCAAAGATTACACATTTTCACATAGTTCATCAAGTAACTACATTGTATTTGTTTTTGTAAGAAATGTATTATTATGGAAATACCAGCTTGAAGTGCTGGGTAATAACAACAACAGGAAAACAAAATCATATTAAAAGTTCTCATCCCCTCTCTTGTCTGCACAGAAGACCAATATTAGTTTTAATATTAACAACAAATTGACTGCAACATTGAAACTGGGCATGGCATTTAAATCATTTTCAGTTTACAAATGTTAGTATTTGTAATATTTCATCATCTTGCACAATGAATTATCTCTAGTAACCAAAAACAGACTCACTGAGAAACATACTAGATGAAAACCACATTGCAGGTTTTTTTTAACTTTTAATATTTGAAAGCATTGTGTTTTTTCTGAGTGATACACTTAGAATATGCATTTGCAAAGTCTACTAAGTATTAGTCTGTCTATCTATTATATTTGTATTTGTGATATATAATGTGACATGAGTTAAAATGTGTATGATTTTGAAGAAGAGTGCAGAAGAGCAACACTGGACTTCCAAATGTAGGCTTTGTGTAGCGTCTTCATGCCGCTTCATTTATACAGCCTTATATCGTGCCAAAAATGATTTAATGTCATAAAATTCCCATGTGAATACAATGCTTGATACTAGCTTTATTAAAATCAGCAGAATACTTAATGGACTCAATTTGCTGAAACCCTCCCATGTAAAGTGCATTTATCCCAGCTATACATATGCATATGTAGAATGAAATATGTATCAAGGTCAAAGGCATACTCTGTTGCTAACCCTGGGAAATAGTTCCTAATTGTGAATTTTGCCCATTATGACTGGTTAGTAAATCCTTTCCCTGTTTTTGGTGGGGAAAACACACACATTATACTTTTGAATCTCGCCCTGAATATTTTATGTTTATACTAATCAATAATTAGGTGACTTGTTATGTCAGATGGCTTGAAGCACTTTTCTCAGTGATCTTAGTCTGTCAAACGTGTGATTCATGTGCTTTTATCATGAGTTAAATGATGAACTCTATACGTTGTCTTGTTTAGGTTCCATCTATCATATAAAGGAAAAAAACACCTGTGTGAGCCTTACATCACTAGCTTATTGATCGTATATTTAAACAGATTTCTTTTTATTTCTGTTTAATTTCTATTTAAGATGCTTTCCTTTGTTTATATAAGGGCATCATATTTATGTGCCTCTGTTAGTTAGTGTACCTGCCTTTAAAATGTTAATGGAGAACTGAAGACACTGAAGCAAAGGGAAAAAAATGAATAAATAACATAAAATGAATAATTCAATAAATAATGGGTTGACTCCTCACTTGCTAATGGGAATGTGCTTCCAAACTGAGTGTGAAAAGTCTCACTGAGTACTGTTAACTACGGATTGGTCTTAAAGGGTACAAGGGCGTTGGTTTCTGAAATCCATTTGCCCTAGTTAAGATCACTCAAGCAAACTTTTTATATAATTTTTGTTGACGAGACACAAGTTTATCACAGTCTGCTACTATTCAGAGACTGTACCTCAATAATTGATTGGCAGGGAATTTGCCCTGGTGTGGGCCTGCTTTGACTGGTAATGGATGTGAACACCTTTAGAAATCTTTTATAAGCATTTCGTGCTTGGGTGTTTGCAAATCAAGACCTTCATCTCTGCACCTGTACCAGTCAGTGTAGTTTTTTCTGTTTATATCTAATGCAACCTACCCAATCTGAGTTTTGCATTATATTTGTGAGATAACAAGTCTGGTCCTTCAGATAAGCATGAATCCTCTTATTTTCCAGTGCAATTCCCCAAATTGTTGTTTAAAGAGTAAATCTTATTCAAATTAAATATGACTCTATAATTATGCAAATTTGTGTTTTCTTCACTTTACTTGTAATTGGTAATCGCATCAAAACAATTTTGAAGTTGAATGTAATTTGAGTTGATCATCATTAAAACTGATTGTAGCTGAGGATCCTGACAGGGTTCGTGACCACGACACCGGACCGCTTGAACATTGTTGGGATCTACAGTTTGCAGACACAGACTTTGTAGAGAGCAGGCTGGATCAGAGGATGAGTTGGTGTCACATTTGACCGTGGCATTACATTTGGTTAGCAGACACCCTTATCCAGATCAGACTCCATCCGTTATCCATTTATACAGCTGGAGCTTTGCTGAAGCAACAGGGAACCAACCCCCGGAATCAAAAAAGCGAAGGCTGGATTGCGAGCCCCGCTGCTCACTGTTACGACACACTGGTGCCATTGATGCACAAACCCAAGAAGCTCTTTACGTCCCTCTCTTTCACCTTCTCAACGTGCTGGCTGTTAGCAACCGCAGTGAGTAAATACAGCAGAGAAGGCGCTGCCCTGGAGCGCCGTGTTTTGTTGAAGCTGCAGTCTGTCACTCATGATTGATCACACGGAGGAGGAACAGGGAACTGTGGAGATTTACTAAATGATATCAGTCTTGAGGAGCTGGGGTAATGCGTTGGCTCACGCTAACGACGGTCCAATCACAGCGGCGTTCAACGCCTCTGACATCTGTGGCTTATTTTGGGTGTGGCACAGGCGGGTACACTTCAGTAAAACAATTGCTACTGTCAGTGGATGTTTGATGAAGGCCTGTTTTCACATTTGCATATTTTTTTGGCATATGTGGTGTATGCAGCCTGTGTCTGATCAGTTTTGATCAGAGTTGAAATAGACAGTAACCCAGGGGCCTTGTAATCTATCCACTTGTAGGTTGATCAATTTTCACTCAGTACAGCACAGTACAGTAATGCTGCTGATAATAATATCAGCAAAACAAAAAAGTGGGAAAAATAAAGGGATCAGGATTTTTAAAAAATTTTCTTACCCAGCACAATCTGCTGATAGAAGGGGGTCTGTTACTTTTATTTAAGTCAATTCAAAAACCAACCTAAAGTTATGTTTATTTTATAACGTGTAGTGCAATCACGTGTTACATAATAAAGATGTAGAGGAAGCTTATTCAAAAGTAAAGATATAACTAGATAAATGTATTCTTCAACCCTTCCCATGTCTCCTCATTCAGGAAGTTAGAGGACATTGGAGGAAGTCAGCACCACTTTTCTTCTACTCCAATGAATAAAACGTTTCCTAGATAATGAGGTGGAAGGCGATAGAAAATAAATCACAGGCATGCTGAAATATATTTGATGACAGGACTGGCCAGGATTTGACACAGTTGTGTTTTAGTTCTGTTGTATTTAGTTCTGTTGAGCTGACTGCTGATAGTTCTAAACTTTAATGGATTTTACGGTCAACATTTTACCAATCTTGGTAACATACACATAAAGTATTTTTTTAATGTTTTAGTGTGAAAAAAATCGTGTTATCACTGAAATATCCTATCATTCTCAAATACATTCAAAGCACAATGCACTGATTTTGTATACAGAAGTTTCACTGTAGATATGAAAATATTCCTAAAAATACCGTATGTAGCTTATTACAGTTACATTTACTGATATACTTTTAAGTAACTGCCGTTTCCTTAAATTCTGCCCCAACAAAGTTTAACAGTCACTCATCTGCCCAAATTTCACCCAACCAGAAGAACTATGTCATGTTCCTGATGGGGAATTGGACGTGAGAACTGGAGTGCTGGAAATGAGGGCCAATGCGTGGTCATTAAAAATACTGCTTGATTGCTGAAAATATGCTGATTTAGCAGGTCAGCAAATGAAAAATATCCATAAAGTACAGATTCCTAAAACACTTCTAAAATTGCTGTTTGTGCAGGAATTGACAGTAATGTGCTTTAATAAGAGGAAGCACCTTTCAAACTTTGACAACAGTGCAATTATTTGTGTATTGTTTTTTAGAACTAGTCCACAGCTATTGAATGTGGCTGGGTTTGAAGTGAATAAATACAGATGTGTCTGCAGATGTATTTAATTTTTTGGTTGAAATGAAGTGTCGTGCAGTTTGTATGCGTTGACTATACAGTGACTGTATTGTTAATGCAGTCGGTAGAGTTGGCAGGAAATGCACTGACTTCAAATAGAAACAACAAGAAACCAGATATCTGGGCAAACCGACAGCCGTCTAATTTGTATCACTGGGACAAGGACTATCAATGCTTGCTAGATGTGATTCATTTATCATTGCGTACTTCCCATCACTTTGTAAAGTGGGCTGTGTCCAGTACAAACAAACAAATAGGCAGGTTGAGGCAGACAGTAGACCTGCTTGTATACAGATGAGAATGATTGTGGGGAATGTTTCCAGTGGTGCTGTTTCAAATAATGGTGGTTTATATGGAATCACTTACAGCATGCAGCTTTTGGTGAAACGTGGAAACAAAGACTGAAGTAAACCAAAAGGAAAAATATTTATTTTCCTCCAAATGGTTGGCTTTGTTCAATATCGAGGCTGAAGAGATGTGTTGTTTGAATCAAATTGCCTGTTCCCTAAGAGCCTTTTTTTGAAGAGAGGAGTGGCACTGGCTCTTTCATCTTGAATTTTGCATGGGCTGTCTTCGCATTGGGTTGTAAATATGCCTAAGAAATGCATGTTGTGAAATAAGCAGATATTCCATGTAGAGAAGTTATTCTTTGTAATATTTCAGTGTTTCCGCAGTGATTGATACTAAACATTATTATTTAGCAATACAAAATGTATGTGATATATTTTTGATATTCTAATATTGTTTGATATTCCAATATGGGAACAACATTGTTTCTGTACTTGCTTGTTTGTGTAAAGCTTTGTGGAAAGTTATTCACAAAGCATTTAAATAACTGAAAAGCAAATGGCTGCCCTTGTGTGAGTGGAATATTGGTAGTCTAATTCTATAAAAGGCTGTCTCTGTCACCCGGTTTGACCCAATGTAACATTATCATGGAGCTTGTTAGCAATCTCTTCCTCATCTGTGAACCAATGTTTCATTAGTGTATGAAAAAAGCTGATCCAAAATGGCTTCTGTTTAAAAAATATAGTGCTCTGAGTTATGTGGAAATTTTGATCCACATATACAGACTCAGTCTGTATAAGTTGAGCATGTTGGCAATCACTGTTGGGATAGGGTCTGTTGTCATGTTTTTCTACATGTCTGGTGACCTCTGTTGCCATCATGACAGAAAAATTTCCATTTGTCCCTGTCTCTATTGAGCCCTGCTCTGTGCAGCCTACAAACCAGATATACCTGCTCTTGTGAAGTCACAGAAATTCATAATGCCAGTGGCGCTGAGTCACATTTAGCTTTATGCCAAATGAAGATGGAGAACAGAAGAAAGCAGTCATATGGTGCATGTTTCATGTCTGCATTCATGAAAGTGGTTTGGCTTGAATAGTCATAGTAAAATTCTTTGTGGAACTAAGGTTGATGGGTGTGAGCCCGTAGACTCAAGCTGTTATGGCTGTGTCACTGGAACAATTTCAGAGCCTGATGTCAGTTGAAAGATGTTTGCTATGGTCCAGTAAACCAAATTTCAGATAACTGCATTCCAGGCAGATATGAGCATTGTTAAATGAATGTCTAACAGAGATGAATCTGAAATGAAATATTTTCACACTCATTGTCTGAAATGGCTTGGTATTTGTTGTGCAGTTTAGGCACTGAAAGCTTGCGATTGTTGAGAAGGCTATTGTCAGTTAAGTGCAAGCCATTTAAATTTTGTGGGGGACTTGACTAAAAACATATGATACTATAGCTATGTTGTTTGGAATGTAAAGCAGCTGCGTCAACAGTCAAAGATAGTCACGTGTTTTGTGGTTGCAAAGCCCAGGCAGTTAGCATGGACCATGAACCACTAGAGGGATACAGCAGCAAGGAGTGCCACACAAAGATGAGATCTTTAAATAGTGTTCCTGCATTAATGTATATTTCTTGAAGGTGCTCTTATTAACCCAACTCACATCTAACTGACATTCCCCATCATTTTCAATTTCTCAGTTTCCCTGATTTTAATGAGGGATCCGTGTGAGCAATAGCATACATTTTTCTGGTTTAATGTCTTTTGAAATATGGGTTGCAAAACCAGGCAGTTGAGTATCAGGCTTAGTTGATTTTGAAGTTTTTTTTTTGTGTGGTGTGTGTGTGTTTCTCACTTTTTTCCAACTGAAGCATTCAGTGGAACAAGGGGTTCTAAGTCTTTAAAGCCATGAAGTTTTTCTCAGTGTGTTTGAACTGCAAAGCTTTAATAAGGGCTGGCAACTGATTGCTTCAAGTCACACAAAAGAGGGCTTTTTCTCTCGATCTGACATTGTGTCTGAGACTTAAATACTGAGGGGCTTTGAGTGCCGTTAGAGCTGTCGAGTGACCGTCAGCCGTTGGCGATAACATGCTGTGGCACGAATAACAACCCAGTTTTTCCCTCCTTTTTGGACTGGCTTCACTATTTAATGAAATGTCTGACAAAAGAGGGAAAGCTCAGGAACACCGCTTTCCGAAACTTGTTGGGCACCCACCGGTGGCTCATAGGAGGGATCACGACGTGAATGCGAAATAGATTGGATGTTGAGCATTTTGTGCGTAATTAAAATTGTAATGTGGATGTGTTCTTATGGTCCATACCATAGGTCTTCAATGCAAATCGCATTCAATCTAACACTGATTCTATTATCTGATGTTAAGATGTATAACCCCATACAATTTCCTAAAAAAATAAAATGAAGGAAAATACAGAATGTTGTGGATGTCCATAGAATGAACAAATGAGGTATGAAGACATCTGCTTTGAGGAAAGAACATATCATGTTTGTACCCCTAATACAGAATGCAGTATACCACTAACAGTGGGTTATATAATACACATTGGCTTATTTAACTGTGTTGCAGGCTTGTAAATTTTGGAAATCTCTGCCCTGGAGCACAGCATTGTGATGATCTGTAAATGAGTCTACATCCCTGATAAGGTCCTTGTATCAACATTAACAAGCAGAGACTCGGGCACGCACCCACAGTTAGTCACACTGTAGATACTCTTGCAGGCTTTTTCAAATGGCATATTTAAAATATACTAAATGCTACAAGCCCATACTTTATCCCTGTCACTCTGCTGTGTTCTTAGAATTCACTGTTTTTGTGCTGATGTATCCAGCTAAGCTAAAGGTTGTATTCATCTTTAATGCTGCGGAGTAATGTCCAGTCGACACTCTGGGCATTATTCTGAAGTGTCCTACAGTCTACACCTTCACTTGGAAGTAACTTCTCATGTAGCTTTGCTCAGTCCATTCCAAGGCATGCAGAATGTGCTTGTACCTGTTTGTTTTCAGCTCTGCACCTGGACTTCCTCTGTAGCCATTAGTCGCAGCTAGAGGATACCTCACCTCCTGGAGTGATCAGACTCTTAAAAATCAGCTGAAAGATCAGGCGAGAACGATGAAACTTGGTTGAATGCAAGAGCTTAATGTTCAAAATCAGATGGCTATCATTTTTTTGGTATATTAAGCCACCTTGTATCAGACCAAAGGAATATAACAAAACGCCTTGTGCGTTTTGTGTGCTTAGCTTATTCTTGAAGATAGAATGCTCAGAGTTTATCTCCCATTGTGCTTATCTCCGCCTTGGCCCTATCAGGCCACTGGAATAAATGGTACAGTTCAGGTTGTGTAAGCAGCAAGTAAATCAGATTCTAGCAAGGAAGGCTTTTTTGTCGCTAAGCTCTGCATTCAAGGCCAGTATCAATGATAATCCATGCAGAAGGAGAAGGTTTGAAATATTAATTAAAGCCCTCCTGCGTAGGACATATGGAATCGGCCTGGGTTTGGAAAGAAATGCATTACATTCTGTGCCGGCTGGCTAGTGTCTGCCTTCTGAATAATTTGAGACAAGCTCTTTTGATAAGGAAGCAAATGGGACTGCTGCTGTCACAGGCGCACCGGGGCCCCATTCCGTTAGATGATGTCATTAGTGGAAGTGGAAGGGGATCCACAGTCTCAACTTCAGCAGCAAGATGGAGGAAGTGCAAAACGACATACAAAGTGCCAGAGGCCGCCTGAATTCAGATAGGTGCAAGGAGAGACTCCTTTGAAATTCACATCCCATATCTCATCAGTCACTTTTTTTTTTTAAATAATAAGAGTAATAAGACTAAGAAAAATTTCATCTCAGACCCATTGCTTAGCGGTCCTACACATTTGCAAGCTTAATGTTATGATTTCCCATGGAAACAGTGAAATAAATAACATAGCAGTTGAGAGCTTCTCTGATTTATCTGCCTGTGTTGATAAAACACATTAGTTTCACGTTAACCATATTTGTTTTATGTCTTTATGTTGGTAACTGTAATGCCTTACAGAGAGTACAGAAGCAGAATGGGCAAGAGCTTTTTCGAGTGCACAGAATTCTGACTCCGTTTTTTTTTTTTTTTTTGATGATTGTTGGCACATTTGTCTCTCTGTAGCTTGACTTACTGTTGAACTTTTAGTACCATCACTTATACCGTACATGACAGAGTGGCACACTGGAAAGGGACCTGGGCTTGTAACCAAAAGATCTCCGGTTCAGTGCACTAAGAACGGTGCTTAAACTGAAAAGCTTAAGCAAATGTCCGGTGGTAGGATTGGGTAATGTCAAACATGTGTTAATGTGTCATCCCTCAATAAGGACACGCAACATAATTTTCTCAGCTTTGCAGATTTGTCTCCCTTCACACATTCATTCATTTTATGTGCGCTGTGGGGAATAGACCTGCCCTGCCCGCGCTGGGGTACTTCTTATATATTTGCACTGTAGGTTAGTTTTGATATTTCATACACCTCAGAGATATGCCGTGCTTTTATGATTGGCATTAAAACCTGCCTTTGATCCAGCACCATTTCACAGCCTTAACATACGGGATATGGATGCTTGCTTTTCTCTGCATTTGGCAGATCGCTTTTGGTTCATGCTCAAAAGGAGGATTCTCGTAGCCCTAGATTTGTTGCTTTTTGAGCTGTCATGGCAACTGCATGTAGATTCAGCAGGCCAAGAGACATTTCTTTGTAGATCTTGTTTTCAAGTACAAATTACCCCCAAAAAATCAATCTACTGTATGAAATATAACAGCCCCTCTAAGACTGTAGTTCCACTGGCAGGGAGGTGATCAGAGAGTGTTTGTTCAGGTTGCTCCTACCCCACAGCAGAAATGGGGAGGCAAGTGTTATGCACCCCCCTGCCGCCCCCCCCCCCCCCCCCCCCAACCCAACCCCCACCCCAGAGTGCACGGAGCGCTGCAAGGATGAGAGTGAGCAGGCGGCACATTGGAGCCAGCAGCCTGACGGGGGCGAGCCGAATGACACGGAAGAAATGAGATGTCCTTATGGCGTGTGAAGGTTACACTCTGGGCACGCAACCTCTGACAGGCGTCACATCTAATGGTGGCATCAGACTAACAAAGAGACACCCACATTTTTCACGGACATTGGTCCACTCCATCCCCCCCACCCCCGCTCAGGGGGAGTGGGGCCTCTCATGAGGTGATTCGTCACATGCTTGGTAATGTTGTGTGAGGAACAGGGAGGCCCGGCCCCAGTAGCTTTGCGGTTCGCAGGGCGGCGTACGTGCATGCTGATTGCACATGTCAGAGGGGCTGAGACATTTGGCGAAAGTTCAGGGGGGATAACCACGGATGCTTTTGTAGACGTTGTTTTCAGAGATGATCACGGCACCCGTTGCTGCAGCAAGGCGTTCAAGACTTTTTTAACAGTTCTGTGAGATGTTACAGTCAACATTGATTCCTTTGTTTCCTCCAGACAGATTAAGCACCACATGATCCAAGTGTGGGCGTGGGAGGGGGAAGGAGATGCACCGAGCAGAATGCTTTTAGTGCTTTTGGGAGAGTCACTTTGCATCTTTATGTCAAACCCGCTCTCTCATAATGCAAAGCGATGATGCACGGTTTTGCCAAGTTTAGATATTTCACTCCAGTCTTGAAGGAACTGCTCGCTTGGCTTCAGACAAACAAAATGGCTGTTAATATCAGGAAGGCAGCCTGAGGAGTGCATATGAATCCTTTTTTATATTGTTCAGTAATATATATATATTATCAAACAGTACCATTCAGTAATAGACCTTTACCATTTGTCACACTATGAGTGGTGCAGCATTTGAATAAAAACAATGTATGGATCACCCCAGGTGATACTGTGGGGGACATAAATGCAAAAACCTTCAGGATATTAAATCAGGCCATAGACTTTTTTTACTTATTTTACACAAGTGTTTCCATGATGGAGCCCTCATTGCATTGCATAATCAAGGTTGCTTTAGACAAGTGCTTTTCAGGTTACATTACATTATAAGACATTTTTTCAAGTTATTTTTGTTTAGAGACCATTTTCAGTGCTGATTGATTATTTTTGAAGTAATAAACATGTAATAGCTTTCAGATCTGTCCTCGCACAAATGCAAATTTCACTGAGAAGTGGTCCAATGCACTGTAAGCCATGTATTTATACAGTGTGGATTTTGTATGATAAATACATGGTATAACCTAACTTATCAAGACTGAATATAAAGGTAACCAAAATATGCCTGTAATGATTTTATTTTGAGCTTGTAAAGAGGAAAGTGCCGATGTGATTATGATTGACCGTTAAATATGGGGCAAGGAACAGGAGGCTATTATTACCAAACGCTCATAGGAATGAGTCTTAGAAAATAATATAACCACAGTTTCCTGTGTGCCTAAATTATAGTAGGAGTATTAAATGTCCAGCGCAGGGCTGGAGCTCATGATTAAGTCCTATATTAACAGAGGCCCAGAGGGAAGTGTTGCAAAATGGAACATTTAACCACATGCTAATGCACTTTTTGCTTTTAGTGTTTTTTCACTGGCTGCAACAGCTGGAAGAGAGAGACCAATTCTGAGATTTTTTAAAATAGAATATTAATGATCTAGGAATTTTCTCCCCTTCACGCATCAGCTGTCAATATCTTTTGCTTCCTGTGAAACCACACTTAGTGATTGGTGGTTACCTCTGACTTTTAATGAGGGCAAGACAGATTGTCTGTTTTGATAGGACAGCTCTGTGCTTTTCATGTAATAAAAGGGGTACATCACAGCATATTTAGCTATTACAGGAATGGATTTGAGTTCAGTTTTAATTACCATAAGTCCCACATGTTGTGGAAGTAGTTCCTGCTTTTTTAGTTTCAGGCCTGGTTACACGTCTTGGGACAGAGCCAAGCTATGGAGACACGGCCTCTCCTTGGTTCAGCGGTTGGCTTCACTCAGCCCAGAGAGTCGTCTGGCTCTTTCTCCTGTGGAATGAGCTGCATGCTGCTGAGCATGCACACCAATGCTGAAGGGAGATCCCCAGTGCGTAACCGTCGGATACATCACTGCAACAGGCCATCACCACTGAAATTATTCAGCATTTGTAAGAAAACGTTTTCTTACAAATACCTACATGCTGCTGGGGAAAATAGGCATAACCGTGGAACACAAGAAAAGATGTAGTTGCCCTTTATCTGATCACAGTCAGGGCTATCACACATAGTCAGATGTAATTAAGAGTGAGCGCTAGGACAAATACAGATTTGGACAGGCCTGTCTGCTTAAGGGTGCGTTCACATACATCCGTGATAATCAGCTGAGCTTTCATTTGTGCTCTGCATGTGAAAACTGGGGCAAATGTGAAACCTGAGCAAATTTGAGGCATTTTATTGCCAGCTTTCTCCCAAAGAGGCAGATTTACAGACAAATACCACCACAAACCTAGTCTGGGCTGGAAGGAGTCCACACTTGTTGTGGTGGGTGGTGACATTACTTTGGTCACACACCTTCCATTGAACTCAAAGAAGAAGATGCAAAGAACTGTGGGCCTGTAAAGTGTGACGTCATGTCCTCAGCAATTGCCTGGTAAGAAGTTTCTACAGTTCCAGTGTCACTGACTTTATCTAGACCCTGCTGTAATATCAATATGTTACTGTTACTCCAGCCCTCCCTCAAAAATGTTTTGATGGCTGACAAAAATATGTAATTACTAGAGATTTAGCAGTGTAGGTTTGTTCCATGAGCAGTAGTGTGTTTACACAGTTAAATGAGACAGAGCAAATACAAAGCATAATCTTTGTTATTTTGGGCATTAGAGGAGCTATCTTTCTCAAAATTATCAATGTGCATTTGGACATGTGAGTTCTTCACTCAGAAAGTGGAGCCGTATCACATAGGCATGATGTAGTTCTGGGCAGTGCATTTGCATGCAAGGAACTAGACTGGTTTCTGAACTAGTTTAATCCAGTGTTTATGTCATGTACCTCTAGGCCTGAAAATGCATTGCTTTTGAAAACGTGAAACAAACATGTAAAAAAAATCTCACATCTTGTTTTGCACCTAGGTGCTATATCACAAGGCAAAGGGCCAGCGATTAAAGTGTGAAAATACCCTGTACGGCAATATTCACATTAACAAAAGGATTTGATGCCACCTAAATGTTTTTTATTTTGGCTATTTAAACAAAGCATCATTAGGTGTGACAATAATTAAAATGCTGCTTACATTGCATAAACATCTCCGGTCTGGTTGCGAATGGTCAGATCTACATGCTAACTTCTTTCCCTGTAGCAATTTTGGGTCTGACACACTGCCAGAGTAATTAATTGAATTTTTTATGGAAAACAAAATCAACTGCTTATCTTTCTTGCATGCAAACAAATGTAAAATTAAAGAGCAAAAACAATGCAGGCCTTTTTTAGCCTTCATAAGATATTTGAAATGGGAACCATATCAGTATATCCAATACAGAACTGAACTTTGACCCCCCCCCCCCCCCCCCCCCCATACTGAAGCCTGGACTATTCTCCACCCATTCCTACTCCCAACATTAATCACACACAAACTCACACAGATCTGCACAGTCACTTTACTTATATAACAGTCTACATCATATCCTGCGGAATTTATATTTATATTTATATTTTTATATTTATATTTTTATATTTCTAAACCTACCATGTGCCTCGATGCCCTTGCTGTAAATATTTGTAGCTTGTTCTGTCTCTGTCACACATTTTATTTTATATCAGTTCAAATCACAAGGCACATTAAGCCACAACACAAGCAATTTCTGTGCATGAAGTAACTGGGAATATTTCACACATGAATATAAATGTAGATGCTGACAGGAAACTAGGAACTAAATATGTAACAAGTGTAAGCAAAGCAAGTCAAAATACACAAAAAAACACATATCGAACAGGTTTATATAGAACGGTTCGAACCCATTTTAAAATCTTAACTATGCATTTGTAATTACGTACGTATTTACATAAGATCTAATGTCTTATACTCATGACATACCTCCTGTGTGTGAGAGATTTGTGAAGTGTTCGCTTGCTTGTCTTTCCGCGCAGATGTCTCGCAGAACACACACTCAGGATCCTGGACATTATTCATAGACAGACACAGCCACCTGCACCACCTCAGTGGATGAGCTGCCATTTGCGCTTGCTCATCACATCCATTACGTCAGTTTCTTTTTTCATAATATGGTTCGACCTTCTTTGCCTTTTTTTTTTTTTTTTTTTGCTAAACTGATTTGTTAAGAGTGAGGGAAGTACACTGGGATGCCGAGACAGTCGCCATGGTAACTGAATTTGTTTCATTTTTATTAACTTGGAACGGTGAGTTCTAGAGTGAATGGCGCAGGTGCCAGTATACCTCAGAACTATGAGAAGGAGTAATGTGTCTCTACGCTCACTCTTTAGCATCCTTACTCTTTGTTTTTTACAATGGTTCACTCAGAGGCAAAAACTCCTATTACTAACAAGCCATGGCAAGACTCAAGCATCAACTGTCCAACCCACCTCTTACCGCAGCAGGTGTTCTCTTGAAAATTGAATTCCCGCGTATATATTCATTGAGCTTACTGAAACAGTCAAGCCCGGCATGTTGAGTTTCATCTTTCAGTTCACCGCTTTCAAAGACATCACTGTTGTGGATAGAAAGATTTAATCATTGAAGGAGTTATTCAACAATATGTACGTTTAATCACAGATTTTTGTTTCTAAAAGCATTTCTCAGAAAATTTAGCTGTACGGTTGTGCTGATTAGCTGTTTTTCCCATTGAGTACCTCTGATTTAGTTTTCACTGCTACAATAAATGAACAAACAGTCTTCATTATGGTGGTTGCATGTGAGATCATGACTGAAGAACCTGTAACAAGTAATGGAACATGAAATCTCATGTATTACATTTTATGTTTTTACTGTTATTTGGCAACCTCCAAATGATGAAGGCATCATTTGATAATTACCCATTCCCAACTTGGTAATGTACAGATTACATGAATACAGCATGTAAATGTTAATTAGTGAATCAGCCATTCATTGCATTATAACAGGAATGACAATATCTTTACATTGAAACCCAGGAAACAAGGGCTAGGCATATCAGGGTTGAGGTTAATTTTTTATACGTTCTGCCATAAACTAAACCTATTCGACTCAAATGGATCAGTCCTGATCAATAATTAATTTTGAATTCATAATAATTCATACATCTATAATTCATGCATTAAAATGAATTAACTGGACAATTCTTCTGAACATCCAGAAAATATAGTTTCACATCAGGGCCAATTAATAAGGGGTAGGACTATTGTGGCAGTATGTTTCTGCTGATTTTTCCTTAATATATTTCAAGTGGAGCAACCAGTAACCAGGATAACAAAACTGAATATTGAGTGTTTTTGTACTGAATTTGCAGCTCCAGCGCAGTGCAGTTTTTGAGTTCTGATGGAATTTCGGCAAACGTCTCTGACAATACACAACCTCCGGGCACTTCGCTGCACCCAAGGGGTTAATTTATGCAGTGGTGTTTGGGACTCTCTCCCTTGTTTGTTTGTTTGGAATACTCTGGTTGCCCTCCTTTTTCATTAAAGGTTTCACAAAGGGGCTCTTTGTGCAAGGCTTTTCAATTGGGAGTCCAGCCATTATTCCTTTTGATCTGGGAAAGCGCATTCAGTTATGAAGGGGGCATTTTAACTAGGCCTGGGATGCTGACCGCACGCAGGCTGAGAGCAGTTGTACCGCCAGAGTACGGTGCCATGCATATCAGCTTTGATAGAACTGTAAAATATCATTTCTTTGTGTTGGAGTCATCAGGAGAAAGTGTTGTCCAGCGGCGAGCGTGTTGATTAATCGGAAGCGCTTTGCATAAATCCTCATTGTGTGAATTATTCAGCCGCCTAGGTAAAGAATATGAAAGTTTAATGAAGCGTCAACAAGTGGAAAAGCATATGGGCAGCAAAGTCATGTCAACATTAAATGTCTGGCATTGGCGACGTGCTGGAGCACAGGAAATGTCAGGTTGAATTTTGACGCGTCTGGAATTTCGAAGGCTACTTCACGCAGAGAGCAGCTCTGTGGGTCTGCGTTACTGGCACAGAGCAGCGCGGGTGTGCGCTCTCTGGGCCTCTCCTGAGCTGGACTTGGTACGCAGATGATTTCTCGTGCTCGGCAGCGACTTGTATGAGCTTAAGTTTTCATCAGATTGATGTGAGTGCACGGTGATTTATGGTACACCTGTGGGTTACATCAACATGCAGATGCACCGCCATCCCTGTGTATTCCGGATTAAGTAGGAGCAAAAACATTACGTAACAGAGAAAATGTACATATTGGGTAATGTTTGCCTAACAGTTTTTAAAGGTGATACTTTAATCTTAATAGCATTGCACAGAACAAGCTCTGTGCTAGCCCACACCCCCTGGAACCTCCCACCCCAAATATATAGGTAAGTTTTGAGTTGCTTTACAGGATTATAGGTTGTTCATAAATATGTAGGGCACAGTGTAGATTAGAATATATGAGAGGTAACATCAATACCTATGAAGCATATGTATTGGTATAATTATACTTCTGGACGAAAAATCTGCCAGGAGATAAAGTTATTTTTTAGGCAGTGCATATCTTTTAGGGAGTGGTAGGCAGTGAAGTGGACGTTAGCGATTGCCCTCACGGGGATTGCCCTGTAACAGTCCCTGCCATAAATATTAATAAGGCCTACAGGCTAGGTGACTAATAGTAAGTCCATGTTACTGACATGCTCACACTGCAACATCAGATAGTAGATGGGCATGGAATGGCATTTACAGGCACGTCTAATTTCAGTTTAATTGTTCACATTTACATTCAGAGTGACATCCGAAATCTTGTAAGACATCAAGAAATGTTGTGAAGACATTATGATCACTTTCTTAAGGTTATCATAAACACTTTGGTAAAACACATTGTTAATTATTGATATTTTTACTTCTTGAAGTGTAAAGTTTTTCACTTTTATGTTTTAACTGTCAATTGCCTGTATTTAATTTCAGGGTGTTCTGAATAATCAGGATGGATGGGGTTGGCCCACGGGGCAAAGCAGTGGCTTGTGTGAGAATAAAATGTAATTATAGGGTTTTCTTTTGAAATGATTTCCAGGCTTCAGTAGGTTCTATACATTTGTCATAATTTCTGTGGCATAGCCTACTTCATCTTTTTTTTTTCATCTCAGCATCCATCTATGTTATACAGATCCAGGAAACATTCAGAAATTATTCTGCATTTTATGGCATGTTTAATCTGCAGTGGTACAATATTTTTTCTGCATTACTTTCAGCATTATTTAATGTTCTGCTAGAGAGCTTGCAAACTAGTCAGCAATCTAACATTAGCTTTATATTATCATATAAAAAGCAAGTATTAACCGCTTTTCACAGGGCAAATGCTTACTATTTATTTTCCCAGACTTCAGATAGTCTTTAGCAAAGGCAACATAATACTCAATGGGCTTCGTTTAAAAAATCCTATTGTCATCCTAGTAATGTATATATGTTTGAAAAATTACATAAATGTCAAAGGCAAAGATATTTGCTGAAAACAGTTTTTAATTGCCAATCTGACCCATTGCAGTTGATTACTAAATAGCAATAAAATGTTAATGTTTTTGAGCCACATTCTCTATTAGCGCTTTCATGTATTCATTTTATGTCTTGACCCCAGTAGTTACATTGGGGTTGTTGCAGAGTTGCTTCTGCACATCTTTCATAGATTATGTCAAGTCACAGTGTTTACCACAAGATAAAAATGATACCTTTTAGTGTTGCTTTCAACTCAGAGGCTATTCGCAATTAACTTCTTTTAATGATATGCAGATTTTGGTCACAAGGGACCATTGGGAGCTAGTCACCTGTGAACATAACATTACTTTTTAATGAGAAGGAAAGAACCTTTCAATTTTTAATCTGCATTTCCAGTTTGTCGTATCAAGCTTTACCCATTAACTCTCTTCCCCCAACCAAGGAAGATCCCAAATTTCTGGTCTTAACATTTCACCGACAAGCCTCTATGCGGAGCCGCAGTTTATTTTTATTTATTTATTTATTTATGTATTACTCTGCCATTTCCAGGAGTTTCTCAAGTGCCTTTTCTGGGGAGGCAAGGAATATATATTTTTCTGTAAGTGGCCCCAGGGTTTCTGGGCTTGACTGGTTGATTGAACCAGTGTACATTTTTTAAATGATTTTTTAAATTGTTTCCTAAGCATATGTTTCTTTGCTGTATTCTGTGGCACTCATAGTCTCTGTGGGAGAGATGATCTTCAATATACTGTAAGTAATCATATCCATTGACAATAACCATAAAATATAAATGAGACAAATTCTAGATATGGTTTATTGTCTGCTATAGAATGTCAACCTAAACTAGGACTGAACATCAGATCTTCAGAGTGATTAAAATTAATTTGTTTTTGCATCCTTCATTTGCATTTAGAAAATGTGCCAACCAATATCTGAATTTGGGCTCAAATGTATTGTGAGGATTTATGTAGTAAGAAAGTAGGAGGAAAAAGTATTTGAAAAATATATGCCCCATATATTATGCATCAATACTCTCACTATAAGGGGTAGTGAAGGCTCTTTCTGCGTGATCTGCTGACTAAATAAATGGAGCAGTCCACTTCTTGCATTTTGGGCTTTCGTTTCAAACCTAAAGATGGTGCTCACTCTCTCTCTCTCTCTCTCTCTCTCTCTCTCTCTCTCTCTCACACACACACACACACACGTACACAAACACACACAGCCTTTGAATACCAGGTGCAGCCAGGTGTTGCATGTCTGTTACGCACTGTAATGCATTAGGGCTGTTTACAGTCTAATGTCAATATGCTGCATCATTATCTCTGTACAGCACAGTTAAAAAAATGTTAGGTTATTTGGTTTTCTGTTCAGCATATTTTGTTCACTTTAGCCACTGCTAACACCACATGTGGTGTGAGAGCTGAAAGAATGAAGACTCTAACTTGCAATTTGTAAGTCTCTATGGGAGAGTGTCAGCTAAATCTCAAAATGTAAAATGCACTCAGAATGAGCTGGTAATTAGGTTTGATTGAGATGTTAGGCGATCCTGCTTTGACATTTCAACAGTTTGCTTGTGTTGGGTTATTGGACAGATGATTGTGCTTTGATAAAAATACAAGTGAAGGTACATCTGTAATGTATTTCTGTTAATTTTTGCTCCTTTCATAACAATAATTAGAATTCAGATTAATTGATCAAGAGTAATGAGTTGTTCAATTAACTGTAGGATTTGGAACACTTAATTTGGCAGATTATTTGGATGTCACAGCTTTAAGACACAGATATTAATAGAGATATATCGAATAAACCCCCTTGTACCTTTTTAATAGCATAAACACACACCCCGCACCACATTTAATTCACATGGGAATTGTAACTGATTAACTGCCAAAAGACCTTAAATACAGGGTTGTAGTCAATTAACAGTTCAATCAAATCTGATTCAATATAAGCTAATTTATTGATCCAAGCAAGCCCAGGAGGCACAGTCATAGTATGGTGTACCTTCAGCACCATGGCTGGAAACAGGTTCATGTCATACATAAGTGATAGATGAAAGATTCCACAGGACTGTTATGTAACCTTGGAATCTATTATTTCTTGCCAGTCTTATTATACAGCCAATATTATTAGATTTTATTTTTCTTTCACAAAGTGAAAGCAGTGTGAGAACCCCCTTTAAGCAGTCTAATTGTACTGTATCTACCTGTTGGAAGGTCTTGAAGATAAGACCACAACTAGTCCCATTTCCGAAACCCCTGGTCTATATTTGTTTTCTTTCGGCAAGAGTATGGTTGCTGTGCATATCTGCATACTTACGCAACATCAGGTTCAAGAAGTCATTTAATTAAGAACCATACAGCAAGCGGTTCTCTCATCTATTCTCTTCACGTGAGGAATATTTCTGGAGTTTTCTAAGTGGGCCTCAGAATGCATTAGATACATTGGAGTCTTAATGAAGAAAGAGGCAATCATTAGTTCTCCCGGATAAAAGCACCCATTTAAAAGCACCCTGGAGATCAGAGAAAGGAAGAGCCTGCTATTGGTAAAACAATCACAGTTCTAATCTTACAAGGTCGCCTTTCATTTCCCTTTGTGAATTGAAAGAGCCGTACGCAAATGCAAGTTTGGGTGAAAAACAGCTACTTGTGTGGTCTGGGGCAGACTGCTGTTCTTTTCGGCCTTTTTTTGAGTTGGGGGGATATTGTGACACATCCCCCCCCTTCCCATTTTCATCTTAAAACTCCTCCCTGTTGGAATGGAGAGACTATAATTTTATAGGTCAGTGGTGTCAAAAAAAGTTACGCAGACTGTGAAAATCACTAGGACATGCCAGTTTTGATTCGCTGGGACCTACTCCTTTGAGTGTTTGCAGCAGATTATTGCAGATGTTCACCACACCTTTCAGCATCATTTGGTGTCTCATTATGCCTAAATACCAGAGTCAGAACAGGTGACAGTGGTAAATCATTTTATCAGGGAATGTCACTGTGCAGAAGTTAGGCCTCAGTTATAACTGCTGTGTTAAATAATTTCACAGTATTTCATATTTAAAAAAATAGTTTATTGAGTCATTTAAAAATGTATACTCTGGAATGATAATTGTCTGGATGCTTTAGGCTTGTTGTCATGTCCCCCGCAACATACGCATTCATTAGTGTAATCTCCCATTTCAAGGTGTTTGTTTGCATAATCTCTCTCTGTCATAAACAGATGTGCTGATTACCACAGTTCTCACGCAGAGTCAAAGGTGGGGTGAGCGCGTGAAAAAATAAACCAGTGACGCAAAGACAGATCAACAAATGATTTTGCACATGAAATGGCTTGGTTCATGCCCGCACACAAAAGGTCTGGTAAATGCTCACCTGGCGTAAAAATAAATAAATAAATAAAACACATGACATTGTTGGAATAACTGTTTTAGTTTTTACAAAGTGGGAATTAATTACACTGTAGTATGAAGACAGGGCCTAGTAAGCATAGCTAGTACTGTTCTTCTATAAACTCAGGTAATACACATTTTGAGTGTTATTCCTGGGAGATGTTCTGGATATCCTGGTCTGAGACCTTCTGAGGCTACCTGGACTGTGACATATGGTCCACATCTGCAGACCTGGGGTGCAATGGGAAGTTTCTACAGAACCCCATTTCGGGGATCAATACTGTCAGTGTGTTCAGGGTGTCTGCACAGTTTTCAGTCTGGTAGAGGAAATCACAGCTGGGCAAATGATGCATACATGCTTACATTTGGCTAGCATATGTTTTCCCCAGTTAATTAACTTAATTTCAGATGGACTTGTAAACAGAAGACTGCAGATAAAAATAGAGGATGAGACTACTGCAATGAATCACTTGAGTAAATCTTCGAGCAGAAAATGTCAGCTATGTAAATTGCTGTGGGTAAGGGGGTCCTCTAAGAAAATAAATAATGTAATAATGTAATGTAAAAAGTCGAAACCTCCACTTTGTCTGTTCTCAGCTAAAGATTTCTTATAATTAGTTTTGCTTTGTTTTTCCAAGATGTTCTGGTATTGATACCACTAAATAAGGTTTTAAATGAGCTAATAAAAGTCTTACCATTGGGAAAAGGAGTAACCTAATTTGTGCCAATTATATTTGTATTATGTTGAGAAAGGGTACATTTTACAAATTGAAATGTCTTGTATGCGTCAATAAGTGGCTCAAAAGATGAACAGGTCCCGTGTTCATTTTAATCTTGTGTGGCTGCAGTGAGATTTTTCAGTTTTATACAGCAATAAATGTCCCTTTGTAACTAGACATGTCCGATTCAGTTATGGTGTTGCACTGTACATATTTTTAATAATGGACTATAATTGAAGTTTAAATCTGTTATAATATTTGTTTTTTTGCTTGTTACGGCTCACGAGAGGCAGACTTATGCTGCAGTTGAATTTATTAGTGTGGGTGCTTGTGGGATGTGCTTTGTTTTGGCTTTATATAATTTGGCTAATACTGTGGCATAAACCTTACAAATATACCAGCATCTTGAAGAAAATCTTTTAATCATTTAAATCATTTAAATGTGTAAACATGTTGATATGATGGAATAAAATGGTATCTCTGTTAATATGAATTACAGAGGTCATGCATATCTTTACAAATAAATCCATAATAATAAATCCAATAAAAACAATAAAATTATATCAATGTAAAAGTGAAATTACAACAGAGTTCTATAGCAGGAGTCTTAACTTATCTGTATATACAATATTGGGCGGTGGTTGTGGCATCTAGCGATTTTACAAGACTTATCCCTTTTTGTTGTGTCCTACAGAATAAAGCAGAGGTGTGAGCCCTGACAAATGCTTACTTTCGTGATTGTGCACAAAGCTCATTTATACACACAGAATTTCCGATTCAACTCCATACGGACACAAAATACATGTCAAACTGGCCACATTTTTCTCAGATGGTAAAAAACTGAGCCAAGTTACATGAAAGACTTCGGGAGCCATTGGGCTTGGACTGGTACTTGTTCAGTTTGTATGAGGTAATGTATCCAAAATTGTTGTAAATTGTCTTAATTTTGATACCAATAATTGGTAAATGTATTTGTACAAGTGTTTATTGTGTGATGCAAAAAGAATATATTCTGTGTATGTGTTTTAACTTTTTCATTTTTTCTACAGTAGAACATGATTTTGTTGACATCACATATTTCTAAATGACAAGTCTCTCTCTTTCTTGAGGCAAATATTTAATGGCTCTTCCAACACTGAAATGCATTAAACCAGTCTTAAAATGTTGTTCATTTGCAAGTTAGTTAGGTAAGGAATTAAAAAACACCCCTCAGAGTTGCATATGTGGTTCCTGCACCATGAATGTCCTCCCCATTTTGCTCCATGTGGTGCGCCTTCACCTGGTAATATTGCAGATGTGCGATTAAACAGAATCAAAGATGAGTATTAATGGCATTTGCCTTGCACTTGATCATTACTCAGAGACCCCAACACTGTTTTGTTCCGATCTAATAAGGTTGGATTGCACACTGCTTCTTGAACCACAGCTGAGTGATAAAATGAAATTGTCTGGGTGGGTAGTAGGTGGCAGTGAGTGCTGCTGTCCCAGAGCACCATATCCAGCTACAGACCTTCATCCTGTTGTGGAGCAGTGCATGCCTCTGTCAGACCAGGAGGGATGGGGTTTTGTGAATGGGGGGGAGAGGGGTGGGAGGTGTAGTTTCAGTGACTGGACACCTCTGACGCCAGCAGTCATGTCAGGATATTACACTGTGCTTATCCGTAGCGACTTGCGTAGTTTACAAATATTGATGCATCAGGATATCTGCTGAGGCAGTTTGGGTTAAGTACCTCACCCAAGGGTAAAACATCCTCTGGGGATTGAATTGGCAGCCTTCTGAATACAACCCTTACTATTCTCCACTTCCCATCTTTAGAAGGTCCTGTTAAAAATCTGCATATCAGGTAGCTTTCAGTTAGAGACACAGAAATGAGCTGACTGTTGGCTTAAGAATGTGTGGAAAGGTGTCTAAGGGCAGATTCAATCAAATCGTAAAGTCCTCTGTGCTTAACATAGAGGGAATGAAGACATGGATAAGAAATGCTCTGCTAGGACCGAAACTTTTGCTTTTGACATTTGCTTTAATATGTTACTGAGGTTTAAGGACCAAGCACATTGTGGTTGGACTGAATCTAAGTTTTCCCTTTTGCTTCCTTTCAGACAACACACAGCCTTTTTAATGGTGCTTGCCTCCTCTCTGGCTAGAGTGAACTCTAAGTGCCTTTTCTATTTAAACTGGACTGCAAAGCAAGTATGAGTCAGATGCCATTTTAATTTAACTTTCCAGTGATCTGGTGTCCTGTGTTTCGAAGCATCTCCATAAATAGTTTAGCTTTTACTGAATACTGCCAGAGAGCGGCAAAATACAAGCCAGTTAATAATGCACCTGTAGTCACCTGTAATAATAATAACCTTATGACGCCAGTATTGAGTATTTTGTAAGTCCTTTTGTAGCTTTTGCTCGCAGTAAGATGAGTACAATAATTATGATTTTGCATATTCCTTGGAGGGGTTTGAAGGGTACCTATTTCAGTTCTGTGAATAAAACATGATCTGCCTTACCTCATTATCATTTGCATTTGGAAATTGGAATAATTTTGATGGTTTTTAAAATTTTTAAATTCTTGATGATGTCCAATCATGTATGTTCACTGAGTTTTATTTTTTCACATAACCTAGCTGCGCTTGTTTTTGGATGAAGGTTATCTCCTCCTTTTGCAGTCCTCTTCAAAATGTCCACAGATCATGGATCACAGCGTAAGCAGTGTGTGGCAATGCAGGAAGAAGTGTGTGGAGCTAGAGGCTAGAGTGTGTCTTTATTGGCACGCTTTTGCAAAAGGTACAGAGTTTTGTCAAGCAAAAAACGGCATCTGCGAGCAAGCTTTGAACACGGCCAGTGTCTGGGCCAAGGCTGCGTGGCAGTCATCCTGTTCTCTCGCGCCTCCAGTTACAAAACCTAAATGTAGACCGCGAGGAGCGCTAAGTGTGAAAGCCTGGGAAATAACAAGCCTGCTCTCTCAGAGCGCCTCTGGATCACAAGCCGACAAACCCAAGGTGTTAGCGAGTGCTCCTCCGAGACTCTGCTAAAAAATTCATGCTGACAGAGGCCTCGAATCTGCCTCTAGAGGAAGGAGCAGGGTGCCTTTATTCTCCTCTGCTAGGTGGGAGGGCAGGAGAAAACCAGTGCAATGTATGCATTCAGTCTCCATTCTAAAACATATTGAACTGAATGCCATTTGTCACAGTAACGGGACTGCAGATGCACATTGGATCGCCTAAGGTCAGGTGATACCCCCCAGGCTTTGACAAATTAATATGCAGTGCACTTGAACAAGTAAAGATGTGCAAAATCGCTTAACTCGGCTCTAAGACCCCATTAAGGGTCCTCCAGGTGCAAAGAGCATTTCCATTTAACAATGTAAAAATTACATTGTAGAATGCCAGTCCTGTAACAAATTAAATACTCCTACATCATACATATTTAATCCAGATCGCAGTGGGTCAGCGATGGGGGTTAAGCACTTGTATCACTAGAATAAATGTAAACCATTTATCTGGTGCTAATGCGGCAACCATTAATGCTTTTACAGAGAATTGTTTTCACCAAGCAATACGCTCTATTCAAAGGAGTGATGTCAACCAACACAAAGAAATGGCAGGGTAGGGTCCATCAAATTATTTGAATCCGGCAATTTGAAACCATTCAAGCCATTAAGTCTTCCCTTGTACTTAAGCATACCGTTGGGGGACTACTTATGCCTTAAATTTGTAGTTTGCCCATAATTTATTATAACTTATTAAGAGGTTCAGTTTTGTTAGGTTCCAAAAAAGCAAAAATTGTTTTGTAAATAGTAAGAGAAGAATGCATTTGTCTGTCAAAGTTCAGGCCAATGTGTAAAGCTGTTTTAAGTATGTTGAAAATGTACTGCTCAGTGGCAAGACTTACTATTTTAACACATAATACATTTACTAAAAACTGGTGCTCACTGCTAATTTTGGTGCAGTGAAATGGTTGGGCTATATGTAACATGCATCAGTATATGTCCTTAAAGTTGATTTATATGATTTACTTAAGCATCAGTGCGCATCTGCAGCCTCTCTCCCACGTCATACTTGGGTGTGCATGTTGGGTATGAAGTGATATCACTTTAAAACAACAGCAAAAACAATGAAACAGATGAACAGACCTCACAGCACAGATGGATGGACAGTGTTCTCTTAGGTCCGATTCACAGGGGTTTGTTTTACTGGTGTCTGAAATTGCAAGTCACTGTCTGCCCTGATTGGCTGTGAGTGTGGCCTCAGTCTTCTTAAAAACAGTGACCTGAAATGAGGTGTTTTGTTCATTACTTAATACAATCTGGCCGCACGGCCTCCGCATTGGAAGTGTGAGAATCTTGGTCTTTTTTTTTCCACAGAGAGGGTACCCTCTGAAAAGACTGACTCATCTTACCTAGAAAATACATTTTCCAGTATGTCCCAGATCACCCCACCCCCTACCCCCTTCTCAACCAGGGGCAATAAATCAGCACATGCTTAATGCATACTAAACACTCTGCAAAGAAACTGTTGGGAAAAAAGCTCTTCCTGCAGAATGTGAATCACAAAGCTCTGTAAAAAAATAAAATCCATCTGACATCTTATGTAAAATCATGAAAAGGAGCTGGTTATTTGTGTCACCGTGGCTTGAATCAACTTTTTAATGGCTCTTGCCCTTAATGATCATGGCTGCATCTGACGGCATAATAATATTTTGTTGAAACTACCATTGCCCTTGCTCTTCTTCTTGGCCGACTTTAGCCCTCCGTATACCCAAATTAGGTTTCTCGAAACGTCTGTTACAACAAGTGGCTCGGAGCCAATGTCCTACTCTCTCTTTGTCCACCCCCCCCCCCCACTCCCCACCCCCCACCCTCCTTCCCCTTCGCTTTGCAAAGAGGAGTGCATTAGCAAGGGCCCTGTAGTGGATTGAATTAAATATTAAAAATCTTTAAATGCTCAGGCCAGACATGGTCATAAGGCCTGAGGGATGAGTAAATGCTGTCAGTTGATTTTGTTTTTCATCTTCACATTTTTGTTCAAGAATATTCACGGGTAACATTTGATTTGATATGGTTTATTGAAATTCCATGTAACTGAAAGGCAGAGGCGTGTTTGTGCATGCGTTTACAGTATTGCTAACGCGAAACAGAGATTGCAGTCAGGTACTTGCACAAACTGCACAACTTCGTACCCCTTTTCCTTACTACGTGGTCGTTGTGTTCTGTAACAGTGCATTGTTACACACTTATTCTTAAAGTAACTATAATATTGTTACCTTGGTATAATGTCTATTTAATGTGAAATATTCTTTCATTCATTTGACTTTGTGAAAAAGGAAAAATTATGATCACAAGGGGAAAAAAAGAGAAAAAATCTAAGTGTAAACAGCATAGACCAGTAAGGCAATTCTGTTTTCAAGTTTGTTGACATTGCTGTCTGGTGCTGATGCTCATTGAGAGATATTTCTAAATTAAACTGAGCATCTTCAGTGTATGCTCATCATATTGATATTTCTCATACATAACGTCATGCTTAAAGCCATATCAAACCAAACTGTGCCAGACCTAGCTTTGCTGGATCTTAGCTTAGTCTGACTGACAAGGCTTGCTGTGTTTTCTGTTGCATTGCTCAGGATGTAATATGGGTGCACACATCTTAATAAAAAACGTGATACACACTGTAATAGACTGCTAAACAGGAGAAAAATGTCCATTTTCACAGGTTCTCAAACTTTCATTTCACAAATGACACAGTTTATGTTTACACTCAGTTTATGAGTGTACATTTCTTCCTCGAGTGCTTAAAGCATGTTGTACTTGATTGACTGAATATCCAGGAATACTTAGGAACGTCATCTGAAAAAAGGTCCCCTGCATTACTTACCTTTTCTCTATAGCTATGGTTCACTAACAGCAGCCTTGGTTGCTTGTAACCAGTCCAGTACTGAGAAGGATAAGGGGCCAGGAAGTGAGGATCTGGGTGGAGCTGAACTCGGGGCTGCAAGCCTGGTTCTAGTACAGTTGGAGAAGGGTGTCTTTGTGTTCAGTGCATCCATTGGCCCATTGCTAGAGAAGAACCTCCCTGATTTGTCACATCCTGAAATGGGACGTGCATCTTGCATACACAAAGCTTCCGCTTCACAGAATGGAGCTACTTGTTCTGTATCTCTGCCATGCTAACATAAACACACACACACACCTGTATGGACATAGAAACACACAGACACACGCACACACAGTCTCACCATCTCTTACATTCACTGGAGGGCCATTGATACGCTAACAGATAGTCACCCTCTCACTTATTCAGTTAAACTTTGGGAGCCATTGTATTTTCCACCCACTGTTTATATATAAACATTAAACATGCATGCCTTGCCAGGTTGCTAAAACAAAGGAAAAGAATATTTGATATGACAGAAAGTAAGATTAAGGTCAGCAGCCACAGTATATGAAAATGTTTGACTTGGAATATTGAAAGTGCTGTCAGAAAGGAAGAAATTTGCCTGCACTAAAAACATGGGATTCAAATACTCTGTGCCCCAAACCACATGTATATAATTCTCTACCACCGAGCAAAATATATTAACAAATTGGTATGTTTTGCAGAATGTGTTCAGTTTACTTTGCAAATTGCTTAGATGCAGAAGAAAAAGAAGAAGAAGCTGTGTCTGTAAACAACTTGATAACGCCACATGGACCTTCTATTCCTTTTTTTTTCTGAGCCCATTCTGTAAACAGATTGAACAGACTGTTCAGCCAGCAGGCCTGAATATGTGAGTGAATTCTGTTAGTGGAATTTGAGTTCCCTGTAGTGTTTTGCCTTACATTTTAAATTCTGCATTTTCTTCTCTCCTTTTTTTGGGTTGTGTTTGATCACCCCTTAAATCTGACACAAGAGAGAGCCTGTAAGTTTGATTGCCATGTTCCAGTCTAATCCAGGCCAATTCCAATAGCCAGAAAACAGTGTAGAAAACAGAGGTGGCATTAATGATGCATATGTGTAACAGGTAGGTTTAATAGAATGACAAGAGATGTAATTAGCTTGCCAAGCAGAAGACCCGAAGATTGTGTGCACCAGGCAAGCATAATTAATGTATTTACTTCAAGGTGGATTCAGTACTCTGCCACAGGTGTCACCCAGACGGAAAGAGAAGGGAGAGAATCAGTGCACCTTGCCCTTAACTTTGAATGTGCAAGTGTGTTTTTTTTCCAGGGTAAGTGACAAAAAGCATGTGACAGTTGTTGTTTATTGCATTGGGGGTAGATTGAATAGAGACCAAATGGAAAGGATAAGACACTTTGAGTAGCAGAATAACTCTAATTTCCCCCCGTACTATAGAGATGTAAGTGGTGTGGGGCAAGCGATATAGGGGATAGGGTGGTATTCTTTTTTTGACAGCTGGGCTGGAGAAACCCTTTCATCTGGGACAACCCCTGATTATCAGTGGCACTCTTACAAGGCAAACGTTCAGTTGTCTTAATACAGGTCTGCAGATATTTTAAACTTGGTAGCAAATATCAAGAGGGGTCAATGAACAAATTATCTTGTGGAACTAATTATCTTGTGTAAACTTGATTCGTTTGAAGGGATTCTATTAAATAACTAAATTCTCTATTATTTTTTTCGTCAAGTACTCCAAGAATGATTGCTTTTAAATTGCCCCAGCCACCAAATGCAGATTGAGATTTTCAGCTTGCATGCTTTCAATCAGTAAAGTATCAACACACTCAGCCAAAACGTCATAAACAAAGGTGTGATACATCGAAGCACAAAGACGTTATTGTAAGCCTTAATTCCTCCAATTGAAGGTCTGCATCGCTAGGTATATTGCATTCCAGTGTTAAATGAAGCACACAAGGAGCTCTAGACATCTCCAGTGGTCTTCCACAGCAGACAAGGTTGTTTTATGAGAGAGTCTAACCCAGTGGAATGTTTTTTTTTTTCTTTTTGGCTGGACATGGCAAGTGCTTATCATTCTCCAGGGTAAGAGTCATCTTCTGTGTGCTTGGTATGTCCGAGTAAACACTTTCCTTGAGAACCACAAACATTTATTGACCTTTTTTCTAGAAAACCTACAACTGGATTTAGGTAGGATGTAAACATATGAGGTGTGAACTAGAATGAAAAATGCTTATGAAAAGTGCAGCCCCAGGTTTCCTTTAACAAATCTGTTGCCATTTCAGGCAAATATTATTCATAATCTTAATGTTAAGTATTAAGCAAATATTACTATACTAATATAGTGGTATACTTCTAGACTATTTACTATTAAACAAATCCCGATGTATTATTAGTAGCTATTGCTGCATACATGTATGATGAGATGGATTAAAGCCAAGTTGGTAGGAAGTACAGCTGGGAAGTGCAAAGACACAAAGTGCAAAGAAACATCTGCAGTGTCTGTATTAGCTGTAACATTGCGGTTAAGTATTTAATAACTTTTCATTTCTCAGCACAACCTCTTGAAAGAAAGCTACAGCTGGAGCAGCATGTTGACCGAGAGCTTAATCTGGGTCAGTAAGGCCTTCCTCCTGGAATACTCATTGTTTAGGGGCACCGTGTCCATATGCATGGCATTTCAGAGGAAACATCACAACCTGTTTTTCTGAGGAAGGTATCGATGCAAAGGTTCAGACTGAGTTAATTAAGGCGGGACTCACTGTGGAGAAAAGGCCCCTGTGATCTATTGAAGGGACATGCTGTTTTACCCTGTTGGTTTCAGGCAGCGCACACCTCTGTTGTGCAGCAGTGTGGAGCTGTGGTCAGGGAAGTGGTGTTGCAACCAGAGGGTTGGGGCAAGTTAATTAAGGAGGGACCCGCTGTGCAGAAAAGGCCTCTGTGATCTATGCCAGCAACGTGCTGTTACATGCTCCACAGGTGGTTTCACTCAGTACACACCTGTATTACGAAGCAGTGTGGTTTTGAGGTCAGGGAGGTCGTTGTGCAAGTGTGGGGCATTGCTGTGTACCCTCACGTATGCCATATCAGCTCTGTTGCTTTAGTCAATGGCAGGCTGTATAAATGTACTAATACACTTTGTGTAATATGCAAACCACAAGTCAATACGGATAAGTGACTGCCAAACAAATAAGTCATGAACTGTAATGTATCATGTGGCAATGTGTAAAACTACATATAGACTAGTGCTGTGTATTAATATTGTGAATTGTTTAGGCGAACAGGTTATCTGAAATGAATGAAAAATTTGCTGGAAATAAAGAACCGTGCTGTTAGATTGAAAAGTGGCCTTTGTGTTGGTTGTCTCCTTACAAACTGTGTGCCATCAGCTTTGCTTTATGGTGCTGTTTTTAAGGGAGGATTTATTTTCCCATAGTGCACTGGGGGAGTCTACTCCCTTTGACTGTTGGTCCCTCTGTCTAATCCAACACAGCTTCCTTGGCTTATATCATAAAAGTCATTTTTTGCCTCTTAGCCTTTTTTTCTTGGTAATTGTGTATAATATGCTGTAATGAGTGTAATTTCCTCCCTCTATCCCCAGTGATAACCGATCGGGCTATGTTTATTTCTGTTCCTGTAATCACCAGACATCAATGGCAAATCATATGGACATTTTGACATATTACGTGGAGGAGCTTTCTTAATTAATAGGATTGGTGTTACAGCGCAAAAAACAGAAATACACAAGTGATATTTTTGCGCTTTCTGTTTTGCCGCTGGACAGAGCCTTGGAAATAAACAGGAGAAAAACATAGTTAAGTGCAATCCGTCAAGAAGCCTGGCCATGTTATTATTTGATAGGATCTGATTGGATGGGAAATTCAAACCATGGTGGAAAGCATGGCTGTGTTCTGGCCGTAGGATGTTGAGCACACCCTTGAGGCCGCCGCTGTCATTGCTGTGTCACATCCAGTACTGCAGCTTGCAATGTTCAGGTTTCCCAGACAGGTCAGACAGAAACCCTGCACGCATGCCATAGGGTGTTTAACACAGTATGGGGGTGGTGTGTGTGTGCGTGTGTGTGGGGTTACAGACCATTTCCCCTATGGCTTGTGGTTAGCAATGCCCCCCTACTCACTCCCCAACCAAGCAACACACACACACACACACACACACACACACACACACACGCGCGTGCACACACACACACACACACACACACACACACACACACACACACACACACACACACAAAGGATGTGCCATGAGGCAGGGTCCGTGAGGCAGTAGCTGAAGCAGCCAGGCCCTGATTGCAGCCCGCTGGATGAGTGGGACCCGAGGGAGAGCTCAGGTTACTGACTCTGCTTCCTGCAGCATTAGCCGGGCACCGTGGAGTAGCAGCTCGCCATCTGGAACCGCCTTGGCCCGAAGGACAACCCCGCCCGCTCCCAATCACGCTTCTCTCCTCAATTAAGCGATGTTAGTTCAGGTTTTTTGTCGCTTTGTGTTTTTTTTTTCCAAATGGCCTTGCCTTAATCCGTGCCATTCCAACGTGCTTTGCCCCTCACTCAGCTAGTGAGCTGAATTTGTTATCAGAGTGGGGGGTTTTCCCGTTTGGTTTTTTCTTTTGTCACTGTGTGATTCTCCCACAAAACCGAAGAGTGTTTGAAAATTAAACAGTACAACTGCTTGTGGTCTGATGATGCGGAAGTTTGAAGTCGTAGTCCTAATTCAGTTGCAAACATGCCTTCCTTGAGCAGCTCTTTTATGTACTTCATGGCATTGACAGGGGGCCCTTTGCACTGGTGAGGGTGAGCGCTGTTTCTCAGCTGAGGGTGATACGGCTCTGCAGGTTGGATGTGGCTCTCTCTTCACAGCTGGCTAAGGTATTCACAGACCATAACCGGATGAGAGACTATGGCAACACCTGAAAAGCCCCTCTTCATTCATGGCCTATCTTTCTGTCTCTGCTAGAGGAGGGGTGCTCTGTACTTTTTCACTGTGGCGAGCATCTGTTAGCATTTGTTTGTATTTGTTGAATCCATAGTCTTTCTGGTCTTGGCATTTATGAAACCTCACCTGTAACTCTGTTTTGCTGGAATCCTCATAAATCCTTTCTCCATCATTAGACATCTTGACTAGAAAATGAGAAAAGCAGTAGCTGAAATCCAGTTGGGGTGTAATTGGTGATTAATTTCTGTCGCTGGGGTCTGAGTTCCAAAGTACCTGATAATAGGCATGGTGCACTCTCCATATGCAAGAATGTCCGCATGTGGAGAGTGCACCATGCCAGAGGCAAGGAGAGGGCTGATTAATGCATGCAAGCGTGCGTGGAATCTCCTTCGAACCTCCAGACCCTCTGCTTTTCCAGTGGCAGCTGATTGGTATCCATGAGCCCACAAAGCAAGGGGCTCATGGAGGCTGCCAGCCGGGCCCACCCATCTCTTAAATGAGCCTAATTAAATGATGCCGTATGCAAATCTGTCCCTATTGCCCTGCTTGCAGCCTCCTTTACCTGAATTTGTTTCGGTTATTTGAGGTAACTATTTTTAATGCACCACCATTCAGTAATTTGTCACTCTCAGTGCAGGGGTCAGTGAATTCTGCATCAGTGCCATGTTCATTGAAATGTTCCATCATCTTATAAAACTTGACTTTTAAAAGAGATATCCATTATGCTCCATGTCTTTATCACCATGTTTTTTTTTCTGTGAGCAATCCACTCTGCTATTTGTAAGTATTTTTAGGCTCCGTGCAGAGTGTGCTTTGGAAAAAGCAGCTCCAGTTAGTGGATTAATCAGTTAGATTTCATTATTAGTTGTGACACAAAGACTGCAATACACGGATGTTGCTCATTCTAGTGATGCTCTGGTAGACTCCAGTAATTTTGACAAATGAAGGATGATCTGACTGGAGAGGCAGGTTTCCCTGCTGCTTTGTGCCTTTGCTTGGGTTGCATGTTGAGTGCTCTCGGTTTGTCTTGGTTCCAGGCAGTGTGCTGTCTTTAACTGCTGTCTTCAGGTCATGCGGGACAGGATATTTACCAACCAACTTGGATCAGCAGGCGAAGTCAAACAGTCCCAGATATCTGAACTCTCTTTGGTACTGAACTGGCAGGGTTAATAGGCTGTCTGGTGTTGCTTTATGCTGTACAGTGATTCTGTCGGACTGCCAGGCCAGACGTGGGTAATAAGGGCTGATGCGGGCCACAGGTTGGCATCTGAAGTTCTCTTTGGGCGCGTTCGACTATCAGTGACACGCGGCTGTCGGGTTTGCTTTTAATCACCATGGAAACAGACCTGTGGGGAAATTGCAACCAGCTGTGGTGCAGGTCTCCCTCCTCAGCGGTGCAGGAAGGAAATGACATGGATTTGATTTCAGTTAAACTGGCCTGACTTTCGCTTCATCCGTCTCACACCGTACCAAACTTGGTTGTCTGGGTTCAGGAATACTTTTGTGCTTTGGGCTACGGGTGGACGTATTCGTAGGGTAAATTAGAGGGAAAGGGGCCCAGCTAAAAAAAACCCAGATGTCTTTGTCATGCCATCGGCACGGCATACTTTAGGACCGCCGTCAATCATCTACTTGTTCTTGAAATAGAGCAGATTTGTCTCACTCCTTTGCTGGCTTGACTTTGGTTCTCATGTCAGATGCAGACAAGCATTCACTTAATGCCGCAAGGACCCCCCCCAGAAAAGTAAGCAAAGGCATGGGTTTCAGCTGAAGAGCACTAGTCCCCATGTCCATTTGGTTAATAGATCCATTAGACAAGTGGTGAGGACAGGAGAGAGCAAGGCAGAGGTTCTTCATGAGTGTTGATTCGGGATAATTTGTTAGCCTTTGATGAGGGGATGTCTCCATCTCTGTGCTACAGCTTGTCAGCCAGGGACCCTCTCAGCCAGCCCAGATGTTGCCACAGGGTTAATGAAACGTTGTAAGTACGACGTTTGAAAACAAACAAACAAATGCATTGAGGAACAATAACAACAGAGTCAGCGAGAAATCAGATCAGGCTTTGATGGCCAGGACGCAGGAGACAGAGCGCACACCTGTGGAGGCGAAAGGGTAATCCAATCGTCCCTGAGCGTTTCATAGGGGTTTTATTTATGGAGAAATGCGTTTTGGTCCCGAGCCTCTGTCTGATTCGATCCCAGGCAGTGATTGTGGTCCGGGGCAGCGGTGATCAATCCTGATTTAGCCAGGAAATGAGATTAATGTATAAATGATGCAGTGCGCTAACCTGACAGCCGGAAGGACATTCCCCTTCTTCACACTTCAGCACTCCAGGGAAAGAAAGGGTGGGGAAAAACCTACTTCACTTTATAAGCTTTGCAGTTTGTCAAGGCCCTTTATCTAAAGAATATCAACCAAATTGGCAAGTGATCCTTGTTGGTCCAATTATTTAAATTTTTTTGCGAGGACATTTTGTCTGTGAGCAGGTTCTGACACGTGCCTCCATTTGGCCAGTGCAAAGTGCAGCACTCACAGGCATCAGCGAGCAATAAGGCTGTGAACTGAGGTCGAGCTTCCATTCGTCTCCTTATCCATTTTAGCCAGTAATAAGTTTAGGGTGGGTCAACATATTAATGTGTCATAAGGCAGAACACAGCTTACGTCGACAGCCTTACACCCCAAATGATGTATCACGTCACTAAGGGATTTTTTCATTTTTCGCAGTTGTTGAATCTCGGGAGGACGTAAGTGCTCTCCTGCTGTCTTTTTTTTTTTAAAGCTTTTACATTTTACACAACCTTGTTACATAACCACCGGAGTACTAGCAGTGTTTGTGTGCTCTGCGCGAGCAAGCCACCACTGAGTGCTCACTGCTCAGAGAGGTGCATTCTGGGAAAGGAGTGGTGGTGTGTACTCGGAGCAGAGGAGCTTGGAGAGACTTCTTTCGTAAGCCCATTGCCATGCAAGGGTTCTGAGCGGCATTGCTGCGTGTGCTGATTTTTACTGATGAAATCTTGCAGCCTGAGGTCTGAGTGTCTTCAGAAAGCTTTGGTGCCTTGGGCAGCATTGCCACACAAACACCCATGATTACAAAGGCCTATTTTTGTGGACAGACATACATAGTTTCTACTGGCAATGAACTGATACTGAAGTATTATGGTTTTCATCAAGTGGGAGGTTTTCTTTGTTTGCATTTTGGTGTCTTTGTGTTGAGAAAGGGTGTAACGTCCTGCTACCTCTTTGTGACATTGGATCTGGGTGCTTTCCTTTGCTGAAACAGCTTTATACTGGCGATGACAAGACTACACACAGTCATGCTAGTCAAAGTGTCTTATCCACATGAAACAAACATGTAGTTGTGTATAAATATATTCTGCAGGTGGAGTAATGATCCATGGAAACTCTTTTTGCTTTTTGGTGTTTTGGTGAATTTTCCCCTCCTCAATTATTTTTGTCCCGCCTCAATAAGTTATCTAGCTGTGACAAGAATGGAGAATCACACCAATCATGTTTTTTGAAAGCAACATGTGGAAGCGTAACCGGGATGCGATCTGAAACGGAGTTTGTTTTCATAGCTGCCTGATCATCAGCATTCTGGGTCTGTGGAAGCTCTGGGAATATTCCGAAAGCTCCCTGCCATCTCGATCACAATGTTTGAGATTTGATACCAGACAGGGGCTTTTCATGTGTGAAGCGCTTAACTCCACTCGAACCCGGCAGTCCACTCCCTCTTCTGCGGAACTTTCCGTTTCATTTCGCCGCCACTGCCACAACACATGCGGCTCACACACAAGCGCGTGACACACTTTCAGAATGTGGGCCAAGATGATGGAGAATAGGAGCACAGTTTATGGGATAATCCTGTTTTGCGTTCACAGGGAGCGTTCTTCAACACCTTGTTTATTCTGTCGCCGTCCGGTGGAAATCCTGTTTCTGAGTCTTGTCAGCAAAGATGATGAAATCCAGAATGCAAGGAGGAAAAAAAAAAAGAAACAGATCAATTCAGAGTGGAGGGACATGGAGATGTTCCCGTCAGTACATGTTTGTATGAGCGATGGAATGGAATGGAGTGGAATCAGGGGGCGCGTTGGCAGCGGAGACTCTTATCGTCGCGTGTCACAGATGTATTTCACGTGGGGAGAGGGACGGTGCCTGCTGTTGCAGCTTTTCTGATGGATTGAAGTCTCTTGAGCCTAATGCCCACAGGTGCACCATTCCCTGCTGAAACAAGTTTAATTGAAGCGCACCCCATGTTGCCCTGGGGTCTTCGGGCCCCTGTTGTGCTGGAATTCTAATTAATTTTTCAATGCCCTCAGATCCAGCAGCATCCCTGCTCTGTCTGACGGGGAGCTTCGACTCCCTGAAGTTTCTCCTGGGTCAGCGGGGACCACCAAAGCACAGCAGAGTCACAGAGGGGGGACTGGTTGGCCCCATATTCACCCTGTATCTCCCCCGTGCTGTGTGGAGGCCAAAGAATAACACTGAATCGATCCTTTATGTTCGGATCGGGGCCTTGTCCTCATCGAGGACTACATGCAGGGAATACGCAGTGCATTGTTTCAATGTCACTTCAAATTATCGCTAATTACAAGCCGCGCTGTGATTCATGTCTGCACGCGATTTTCTTCAGAAGCCTCATTAGTGCGATTTCTTTCTGGTTTGGGGATAGATCCTCCCACTCTGGTCGGCAAGCAGGAAGCCATTAGCCCCCATTGAAACAGTGTGTGATGAAGGTATTCAAGAAATCAACCCCACATTTGAGCTCCCTGAATGAAGGTCCAAATAATGAATAGGTGTAATTATTGGTTTGATGTCATTCCTTCTCAAATTCTTTAAAAAAGGAAAGCAATTTTGCTTCGAGGGTACCAGGGGTTATGATTTGAAAGTTTGGGCTGGGTTCTTGGAAAACCCTTTACTTGGTAAAATTTTGAGTTTAATGTCTACCAAACTCAAAACTTTGTGTATTCTAAAAGGAAGAGAGAAGAAGAAAAAAGAGAATTCCAGTTCCATTTTAATACAAGCCTTTCTATTTCCAATCCTCCAAAATTTTCACAAAAACACAAACATCTCAGTTTGCTATACATACTGTACCTTGTCCTTGAGTAGTATTTTCTAGGACAACACATTTTCCCAACCTCAGAATAGTTTGAAAAAATCCAAATATTCCAGCGGCCAAGGACATTTTATAGCTGACTTGACTCCAAAGGCAGAGAACAGGAAACACAATGAGACTGCAACAAAGGAAATCGCTGCTAACAGAGTTGAGTTTGCTGTGCCTTGATGGTTAGAGGTTAATATTCTCTATGAAATGAACAAGTTTGGTCTGTCAGACCATTAAAGCAGCTGACATTATCTAGCTGAGTACTAGTGGGCTAGTTGGCTAGTTTTTTAAACTATAATACTGTAGAAGCAGAATGACCAAAATAAACAAACTTAATCTCTAAATCCTTGGAGCTTAACAGATGTTTATGATTAAAAGAACCAGTACAATTACTCACTATTAAAATGTATTCTGACCTTTTACAACAAATTTGTCCCCATTAGAAATATGTCGCTAAAGCATCCTTGTCTATTGAGTACATTAATAAAAAGTTTCAAAATAAAAATGTTATAGAAGAAGTTTGTAATTTAAAGGAAAGTATTTTTTCACTATTACAAACACTTCCAACTTCCTGACCCTCCTGTGCAAAGGTTTGGATTAAATATTCATATACAGTGCCATAATCCTTCCTGCACTGTGTGATGACTGCTACTTGCAGCTCAGAATGTCATGGTGGCATCACTGGCTGGACATAGAACTGAGTAGATAAATGCTTGTCATGCCCAACCGATCACATACCAACAGCTACCATGTTTTTGAATCCCCCAAGTGTAATTTATCTTCTCAGTGTTTATTTTCATTGCATAAAAATTCTGAGAGAAAGCTTTTTTCCTCTCCAACAGCAAAGGACTACACTTTATGGACAAAAATTTTTGAAGCAGTCCAAAATCACTGAACTACAGTGTTCGTTGTAATCGTAGTGGGTGTAAATTGATTCAGTTGCTTTTATCAAATAGTTCAAACAATTTTACAACTGCATGATACATGCCTTATTGGTCAAAACTCTTGAGAATGTATTGAAATGAAAGCATATTGTGTCTGCCTGCTTTTAAATTACATCTTTATCCCAAGGGATGAAAAGAATAGGGATTCTTGAATCTTGAATGCTGTTTCTGTTCTAAAGATGTTTTGAGCTCTTATCGGGAAATTGTTTTTCAATAAAGAGAAAATGAATGATAGCAAATGATATGTGTGCAGTCCGAACAAAAGACGAAACCCACATTTAGAATGTGTTTTATACTACCCTTACGTATTTATGATTTAATCAGGCTACAGTGCAAACACAGGAAGAGTAAGCATGGGAGATGCCTTGTTGCTTTTTGAAGGTGGACATCAGTAAGCAGATAAGCCAAGAACATCCAGAGCAGGCCTACACCCTGAAGTAATGTACCTACACAGCTCTCAGCTCAATGTGCCAACACTCTATAAACAGTGTGTTGCATTTAGTAGAATCAGTGCTTGCTGTCCACATATTTGTGAGAATAGACACATAATAAATGCACAGGACTTTCTGTTCTCCTTTGCAGGGATTTGGATTACCGTTCAGGGTTGCAGTTTCATTGAGAGCTGTCATGCAGAATGAAGAGGAAGACTGTCTTCACTGAGCTGCTCCATGTTAAATCAGTGTGTCAGAGGTCACAGTTGCCGGACTGCCTGCAGTACCAGGGATTATTGCTACTAGTTGATTATTCCTTGGCTGAGATTAGGGTTGGTTTCGTGGGCCGGCCTTTGCTTTAAATCAGATCCAGGTCTCGCCGGGAGCAGATAATGAGCCATGATCACGCCCTAACGAGGAAGTGCGACGCTAACGGTGACCCATCCGTGCGGCCCAGGTGTCATGTTTCCTTGAAAATTAACCACCAAAGCTGGAAACCATTTGATGGAGTATGTTTATTTATCTTTCTGCTTGCTCAATTTGGTGAAACTGAAAAAGGCTGCAGAATGTTTATTCCCACCACCCCCCATCGATGAGCTGCTGCTTCTGTGAGCTTCACTCACATTCGGCCCCTTTGCCGCCCCCACTCATAAAGGCAATATGTTGCAGCGTTCGCAGCCATTGTAAATAAATAGGTTGGTCATGTTCTCGGATCAGCCCATCCTAGGGCAATGACGAATTTGCTCACCCTGGTCAAGGTCAAGGGTAGACATGGGTATGTCAGAGGGGAGCGTGAATCAGTTTGCTCCTTCGTCCTGTTATTTACTGGGTTAGTCACAAAACTCGGTCCCCTCTTCCATCCGCGTCAGCCTTTTACCTTGAAACGTTTGCGGTGATTAGTAGCTGGGGAGAATCACAGTGCTGATTCTGGTGTTGCTCCTGTTTGTATTAGGGCTTTTGTAGATATGGCGGGGGGAGGGTGGTGGGTGTTGCTCCCTTTGATTGGGGAAGGGGGCCATTTTCAGTGGACAGAAGAGCCTGCTGCATGAATATTTGGAAAATAAGCCCATTCAGGGAACCCTGCCTGGTCACTGCTTTCCCCCCACCCCCATAAAAGGGGGTTGGAGATGCCAATTTGCCTGTGCCCAGGAATTCCTTTCTCTTGTGTCTGTCCCAGTGTGTGTGTGAGTGTGGGTGGGTGGGTGTGTCACAGATGGGTGGCAGTAAGCTCCTCTCTGAATTGAGCCTAGCACCACCAATGTGTCTTTTTCTTTTTTTTTTTCCTGCGGGGGTGGGCAGAGTTTTGTGGAGCGAAGGACAGCACCTTCTATGCAGTGTCTCTCTGTTAGAGCCTTCAGCTGTGACTCATTCGCCTGCTGTGGAAGCTTGGACTGCATTGTACTCCTCAGAAGAGAGGCAGCTGGTTAGGGCTTGACTGATGGGTGGTCCGGCTGCATGGAACTGCACCGTTTGAAACATTGGGGGGAACCTACAGAAAACAAAAAGCGCAGACAAAATGCTCTTTAAAAAAAAAGGAGTCAACAAAAAGGGAAAAGGGATAACTCATCTGCTGAAGAGCTGATTTGACTTTCAAATGAGCCCAGATGATATTCAAGGTACATACATAATTGTCAACTTAATTTGTTTATGTATGCATCTCGGTGCAAGGACACAAATGGAGCATAGAAGTTGGATTCATTCCCAGTTTTTAGGCAGTATGATATAAAAGTGGTATGGAAAAATTCACGAAAACTTTTCGTATCCTCTGGCTAAGTATCGTGATCAGAGTGCTACATGGAGGACACCGCAAGGGCCCTCATTACCACCAGGACATCTTGTCTGAAATGTTGCCTGTGCTGCGTGCAGCTGCTTAATTGCTTTTATTAAATGTGGGGGATCCAGAAAACTGGATTTTTACATTGATGCTTGGCAGTTGCACCTCTTGTTACTTTTAATAAGATGCCTCGCTAAGCCTCTCTCCTGAAAAAAAAGACTGCCGGAAAAGATATAAAAGTTTTAGCCACACATTTCTTTGTGTTCATGTGTTGTCTTAGTGCAGACACATTTTTAAAACCAGGAAAAAAAAATTTGTTTAACATTAGTTAAAATAGTTTAGCATTAGTGTAACAGCATTCTAAGCTGAGGGAAGGTGTTGGTAGTTTCTGATTGACCGAATGATTTACAGAATGAGAGAAGACTGTAGATTACTGCCCACCCATAGTATCATGGACATATTTCTCTCAAAATCACAGTAAGAACTACATTTGCATATTGAACTTGGACAGTTGTGACCACAAGGTTTCAGGTGTGATGCCCAGGTAAGGCGCTGAGGTCCTTTAAGAAGAATTACTGTTATAAAGTTCTAGCCATATTAATAAAAAAAAAAATAGTAGTAAAGTTGCATTGGACAGGGCAATCTGCTGTACGTCATCGTCATTTAGCAGGTGCTCTTATCCAGAGTGACTTACAAATTGCATCTAATAAAATTGCAGGGGAAGTTGCCCAAACAGGACGCCACTAACCACATATGAATAAGTGTCAGTGCCAAACAGTCTTGCTAAACAATAAATAATAATGATAAAGCATGCAATGTGAATGCTTACATATTGAATCATTTGATAAATATTTATTTACCCCGAAGAGGACAAAAATACTGGCAATGAAGCCAGTACCATCTTTTTGGAAAAAAAGATGAAATTTAAAACTATATGACATGCTTCTGGTGCCATATGGTGAATTATTTCGTGGAAGATGTAGCATGAATCTGCATAATCCTCTTATGACAGAATTTCTCATACTGTATTTTCATTTGATTGGACAAAGACTGAAATTTATGATAGATTTGACCTCTGCAGCCCTAAGCCTATTGAGTGCATTTGTGACCAGCTATGGTGTTTAATTTGACCAGATCTTCTACTAAAGCCATTGAGCTTGTTTTGATGTCTGCCTTTATTGCCTTAGCAATATTTGGTTTTGTATGTTGTGTGGGCAGATATGCTCTTAATCTGTCTGGAAGAGTACCATTGGAAAATCAAAAGGATCAGACTAGCGAGTGTGTTTATTTGTGACTTGGTTGTGGTCTATGCATCTGCTGTGTGCACACTGCATTGTTATTGTAAACCAGACCTCTCAAACAGCCTTTACTGGGGAGCCAATGACATAAGCCCACAGTTTATTCCTGAATAATATAGCCTATTGTGACGTCATAGGGAAACATTCACTGAAATACAAGAAGCACCCATTATGACTACAGGCCGAAAGATGAAAGCAGTGGAAATATACATTATTCAAGTGAGATTACATAACTGCAAAGTGAACGCGCACCCTTTCCCTAAATGGTGTGAAAACAGGCACACGTTGGGAAAGCTGCCTGAAGATTTGACCGCAGATATTGGTAGCAGTGGGCATGGTACAAGTGTTTTTCAGGGAACTACAAGAGGGACTGGGAGCAGAAATTACCCAGGAGGAGGGCTGGAATTTCTTGTCCCTAAATAACCCAGGAAGCTGGCCTGCCCCAAGCCGGGCAGATATATGTGCCACACGGGGTTCAACAGCAATACTCAACACAAAAACGACTAATTTGATGAATGATACAACACGATTTGCATTTATATAGCATCTCTCAGCTGACTCCTGGCTGTTTAGGTTCTACACTTTACCAGTCCACCATGCCATGAACAATTACAAGCGCATCGGGTTCATGGGCGGTTAATGGAATCGCTTTGTGGGGCCGCTCCCCCACCTCACCCAACCCCCCCCCCCCCCCACCCCCCCCCGCCCCCAGTGTTCCCTGGCTGCATTTTATAAATTGCGCTGGCTTTTAATGGAATTTAGACTGGTGGTTTTCTGAGGGGAAATTGATCTATGATGGTTGCTTTGAAACTGCCCGTTGTTATTCCTCCAAGGAGCCATTCTAGCTCCAGTGGCTGTGCAGACACAGCTTGACCTTCGAGATGGCGCGTGGAGTTAGGCAGCACAGACACGGCGACCTGCGCCAAGAGGTGCACATCTATAATGGCCAGATTGAAGCAGCGCACTCTGATGCTGGGATATCTGTAATGAAGAAAATTAAAACTCTGCTTTGTCGGGTGAGAAATACACAACCTTTTAGACATTTCTTCTTAGGTGAGAGGTAGGAGCATTGGAGAGATCAGCCAAACAAAAAGGGTTTGTTTGCATTTCACTTGCTGTGCCTTCAGTAGAAGTCCATACAAATAAGACTTTTGACTTCAAAGCATTTTATTATTGGCATTTAGGAGATGCGCTTATCCAGCATGACTTACATCAGTTACAGGTTTTTACAGTGTTATCCATTTATACAGCTGGATGTTTACTGAGGCAACTATGGATTAAGTACTTTGCCCAAGGGTACAGCAGCAGTGCCTCAGTGGGGAATCAAACCAGCAACCTTTCAGTTATGAGTGCTACTCCTTAACCGCTATGCTACACTGCCGCCCAAAGCTGCAACCACGTCCGTGCTGTGAGAGTGAGAAAAGGACATTGTTTTGGAAGCAGAGTGAACCATCTAGCTAGGCAGTGTTGTTAAATTGGAGAATAAAAAGATTCAGTTTTACGCAAGCTGGGAGATAAAACAACGATTATGAAATGCTCTTGTTGCATTTCCCTAGGTAATGCCAGGCTGTTATATTGTATAGTAGCTAACTACAGTAATTGTATGGCACAATTCGAAGTATTTCATTGAGTTCAGTCTTGGGTTTACAAGAACAAAAACACACAACCCCAAAGGAATGGGAGTGAGAATTCAGTGAGCTGTGAACTTTATTATGGACTACGAAAGGCCCAACGTAGAGACCATCAAGTGTGTAGCAGTGGGAGACAATGCCGTGGGGAAGACTCAACTCATTTGTGCCCAAGCGTGCAACGCGACCCTCACCCAGTACCAGCTGCTGGCGACCCATGTACCCACCATCTGGGCTATTGATCAGTACCGGGTCTGTCAAGCATTCAGCAACCCACAGCTAAGCGCTAAGAAAGATGTTAATGAATAAAATGATTGTGAACTGATATAAATGTATCCAGTACATCACATGCTGCAAGCTAACAACAGCGTTTTACCTCACCGTTCAGTTCTCTAATACACTTAAATATCTCTGAAGCCATTGTAGTGTGGTTCTTTGATTTCCCAGCTGCTGAAATCCTACTTTTCTCCTCCTCTGTAAAGCATATTTGAATGTAGTCTTAGAGTTCATGACCCTTCTCTCTGTTCCTTTTTTTGCTCTTCAATTTTATTCTTTTATTCAATTATCTTCTGGTTGGGTTGGCTGGCTAGAGTGACAGAAAGGACTGTCTCGAGTGCAAGCACGTAGCGCTCCACTACTCAGAAAGCTGAACCAAAGATCTGTGTAATTATCAAGAATTTTAACACTGGCAAGTTATGTGTCAGACAAGTACATCTTTTACTGGCAACTTAAAGCACTGTCTGTATTTGGAAATGATTTTTGGAGATGATATTTTATTACGTATTCAGTGATCTGGGATTGTTCTCACATTTCCATGTAGGTTTTTAGTGTTTTCAGCTTGAAGGTGAGTGGTGATTAGTATGACCCTTGCCAAACACAGAGTGATTTTTATACTTGTAATTTAAGACTTGTTTTGCATCCATTGTAGTTTTGATAGACACATTGTTATTCTTTTCACTGTAATGCAAAGCTATAGGGTTTTCCTCCCTGCCTGTAAGCCCTCCAGAGATTAGTTTGGTGACTGGATCATGCTTTATATATTTTGATATGTTAGAGTAATTTTTGACACTATTTTTCTTGCACCACTTTTTCACACAGCTTCCCTCTGTGGAGGTAGAACACAGTGAAATTTGACATATCTGTCATGAATGGCAGGTAGCTACTGAACAAAACTATTCTTCAGGCATCATTTCACATGTGAATTGTAGTTCACATGTAACTTTGGGTTGTAGCTAGATTGTGGTTGTAACTGTCTGGCTGCTCTGAGTGGTACAACAACTGTACTTAATGCCCATGTCCCTTTCCACATGTGACCCCTAGGGATGCGTGTGGAGCTTCAATATCAATATCAGCATGGACAAATCAATATCAGCACACTAACTGAAATACAGATATAATTACATAAACAAGGTATGAAATCCATGTTGTGATTGGTGACACAAATGCTAATTTTAGAGACAAAAGGATGGGGGTGGGATACAAAAATAAAGAAACAAGCCGAAGATGGTTTGCAGTCTGTTTGAGCTCAGACCAGTCGTTCAAAGTACATGATATTATCAGCGTTACACGTCGGCTGACAAAAGGTTTATTGCTTGTTGCTTGGCTGAAAGGCCCATCTGCCATTCCCATGGCCTCTTAGGTGGGGATCTGCGCCTAATAGCCAATTAAAAAGGAAGAAAGAATATGCGAAGGAGATGTGGCTGTTTCGATGAAACTTGCTCTTTTGAAATTAAAACAATACACCTACGCATTTAAACTTCAGAGAACGGCCTTTTGCCACCATTCACATTTGCATAGGTTGGAGGCTCTTTGGTTAAAAAAGGTAGAACATTAGTAACCTAGAAACTAGACTCAGGATTGCTCAGATAAAAGGAGCATTTCCTATTGAAAGGAGAAAAGATGTTTTTGTCCACAGCTGAGGCTTTCGTGCATCAAGGGTTACAAGTCATTAATCACTGCCATCTTTTTAGCTGTCAGGCCGAACAAAAGGTGACCCCCCCCCCCCACACACACACACACATGCACACACACACACACACACAATACTCAACAAAGGCATCTGCTATACGTAGAATCCCTCTCTTTTTTCTACCCAAGGGGTCCAGGGTTCTCTTTGGAAGTCATGTCTGTGAATTAATATCACAGAATTCTGAGAGATAAGATGCGGAGAAGGAGAGATTGGGATAGAGTGATAGGAAGAGAGAAGTTGACACTTCTGTCCTGCAGTACGTCTGCTGTACCATTGGTGCCAAGACCCAGGCTGCAGGGGGGCAAGTGAGTTTCAACAACTGTGTGCAAATTCAAGGTCATTTATTTATTTATTTTTTTTGTTCTCCTTCTTCATCTTTAGTCTGAACCTGACCAGTCATGTTGGAACATGCATCTGACTGGCATAACACTTTCCTGATAATCCCAGCATCAAATTATAGATCAGAATTCCTAAAACACAGAGAAAATGCTGGGAAAGATAGCATTATATAATTGTACAATAACTTCCTGTGTATGTATATGGAGAATAAAAGAAACCATTTTTCAAATGGCAGCTTCAGGGCTCCACTGGTTGTAATTTGTCTGTTGCTCTCCGAATCACTCCACAGTGACCTTTTACCATAAATACTGCTGATCCAGTTTAGGCTGGTTCTCCGCAACATGTATTCAAAAAAAGCTGTCACATTTAATTTGAAACGAAGAGCTCACTTGATCTTGGTTTGGAACAAAGACTTTGACATTGTGGTGGAAAATTCCTGGGATCAGGTAGGGAAATCTCACTCTGCTTTAGCTGAGCCTCAGAGAAAACAGTGACCTACCTTCTAATCAACTTCATAAATCCACATTGACACGCTTTAAGCCTCTTCAGTAATGCACCTCCCTTGTGATGGCCTGCCAGGGGATAGCTGTGCTTCCATATAAGTTGTTCACTGAAATGGTGTGCCAAATACCGCTGCTCTTTTCTCATTAGTGTCAGAGATGCTTTAAAGCATTTTATTGTCAATAATAAATATTAGATTTTCTGCCAGGTATGAATTGAATTGAATATAGGGCCTTTCTGGTTGATCTGACAGTGCAATAGGAAAGATTAAAGCAGGTGTTACTGCCTTTTCAAAAATTTTCGTACACAACTTGTGAGTTCAACATTAAAAACCAGCATGTTACATTAGGAACAAATAAAACAAAAACCTAAAATCGCTTAAATGTGCAGCTGTTCAGAGAACATCATGCTTAGTGCAGACAGGGCTGTGCTCTTGAATACATGCTTCTTGTTTTGCGTTTTCCTTCCCCGCAGCAAAATCTTGTTTGGGTTTATGGGAAATCTATACAGTCGCCAACACTGCTGGATTCATCTCTTGCCTGGAGTCACTGGGCTCTCTGCTTTCAGGCCTGTATTGATTCATGTCTCTAATACTGCACAAACTGAGCCCTGCTTTAGTGTAAAGGAACCTGGCACTTTTAAACCTGGTGCAAGTGCAGCATTTCTGTGTGGCACGTAAGAAATATATATATATATATATTTGTGGGGGACTCAGCTCATAAACTTTATGGGTCAATGATTTGCAGTGCTGTGTTTTCCCAGGATGAATCCCAGCAGAGCTCCATGCTTGGCTACTCTACATTTGCAGCTAAAATGGAGTCTGAAACACTGCACCAAATAAGAAAAGAGGTGGCCTCCTTTTCACCATAAAAGAAAACCCAAAGTAGAGAAATATTTCATCCAATCAACAAATGCAAAATGCTAATTACATAGATGAAACTTACACTGAAAATGAACAGCAGGCAATTGACACGGCAATGTATGGATGTTTCAACAATGCTAATCTTAATGACTACATTTTTGTTTTCATAAGAATATGGTACATGTTTATTGTGAGGCAAATACCTACATGTGTAAAGCTTTTTGAAGGGTTAAAGTATCAACGTCTATGTCACACAAGCCAGCACAACTCTTTTTATCTCCCCAAATAAGAAACCGCTTTTAGCTTAAGACTTGTAGTATTCATTAATTATGATATAAAAAATGAGCAATGGGTTGTACTTGGTCCAGACAGGCAATGTCCCATAATAAAGTATGACATGTCATGTTGTAGAGATCATAAATGGATCTACAGCTGTATCAGATGAGAAACATGCTCACATTTCAAAATTTCTTTGAGTTGAGTACAAAACTTGTGCATCCAGTGTGAATTATGATTTCTCCCCTCTTTGTAAAATTATGCAGAGTTGGATAATAAGTTGGCTGGCTAGTTATTCACAGGGACAAGTAGATTTATTTCCAAATGCATTTGGAACTAGCCATTCAAAACAAGTATTCTGTATTTTAATTATTCTGTGTGTGAGATATATAGATCCTCTCTCCTCTCTCTCTCTCTCTCACACACACACACACACACACACACACACACACACACACACACACACAAACACACACAGATAACAATGCATAGATTATGTCTGGAAAGTAAATTAAGATATTACTCATCTTTCTTTCCAAAAAAGATCAAGGCTTAAGTTGATGTCTTTCATTGAAAACCACATTGATTTGCTATTGCTAGTCTCTGTCTCTGTTCAAGCCCTCTAATCCTCAGCTTTATCTAAAGAAGCCCTCCACCATAGCAGATTGATTTTTTAACACTGTATCAGACATCTGAAAATGCATTACATTGTGTAATAATATATTGTGAAATAATAGCTCGGTTATTCCCTTTTAGGTGGTTTTGTAGCATGTATAACATTTAGTACCCACGTTTGTATAGGGGTTTGGCTCAGAATTGAGGGTTTGAATTTGGTCTTCTTTTCTTCTCTTCCCCTGGGGTTGACTTCTCATCACTGTGTACGTGTATTGTACTTGTATTGTGGAGCCAGTGTCATACCTGCAATGGAACCTATGACTAAAGAGTCATTTTGTGTTGCATAGATCCTCTGGTCATGCGTGTCCGTTGGTCTGTTTAAACACCTGTCAGAGTAGTCTGGGGAAGCTACTTGTCCGTCTGCTCTTTAGGGATTCACTGCTGTTGTACCCTTGGAGAAGGCACTTTGCCTCAACCACTTCTGAAGAAACACTTAATAATGTTGAATGAAACATTTTCATTCAAGCCAGGATTTGCTTTGTCCTCAATTTTGGTAAATAGATTTTTTTTTTATTTTTAAAAAATTCTTTCACAATTTGGATTTATTTCAGTGGCCACCAACTTAACAGTTTTGTATGATAGGGAAAAAAGAAGTGTAAGACTTCCATCTATTGGCCTCTGTAAACTTTACAGAATGGACAGGGTGAGGTGCTAATAGACAGTTATCTTGGGTGACTTTTAGGACTTTAAGAGATAGTATTGTAGCTCCGTTTATGCAAAGCCAAAGTAAAGGCATGCATAAATACAGTTCTGGGTCCAGACAAGGAAATATCCATTTAGGCTGAGATTAATTGTGTACCACAACTGACTGTATTAATCATTTTACTGAAATGTAATATTCAGAAGTAGATCCCAGCATAAAAGTTGTATAATTATATGTAAAACCAAACTTTCCAGGTAGTGGTTGTATTCTCTGGGTGCTGACGATAGTTTTGATGATGAGCAAGAAACCTGTAGGTTTTTATTACTGTTAACTAATTATGTTAATTTATTCATTTGATAATCATTCTCATTGAAATGCATGTGCCATATTCCTTTAGGGTTATATCAGAAAGTGTGAACTAAGAAATCTTTACAGTTCTAATTATTTGTCGCACAGTGCGCTCTCTCACTTTAATGTTCCCACTTCAAAATGGTTATGTTGACTGCATTATTCATTGAAAGATATCAGGAGTATACATTAGTTGGAAATTGAATGAGAGACAAAGAGACCTATAATGTGGAAAGTGCAGCGCACCAGAAGGGGAGCAGCTGCAATATTTGTAAATAGAATTTATCTTGTAAAATGAAGGGTGGTTTTCTCTGTCTCCGAACACACAATTAACCTGGAGCATGTTTTTTTTTTTTTTTTTTTTCCTGTTTTCTGGCTTGGCAGCATTCCCAGGACTGAACTGCGACTGTCGCCAGCCTTTGATGTTGAAGCGAGAGAAGAGGCAGCCATGGACGTGAAGGAACGCAAACCTTACCGCTCCCTGACAGCCAGGCGAGATGCGGAGCGGCGCTACACCAGCTCCTCGGCCGACAGCGAGGACGGCAAGCTGCAGCCCAAGTCCTACAGCTCCAGTGAGACGCTCAAGGCCTTCGATCAGGACTCCAGGCTGGCCTATGGGAACCGTGTCAAGGACATGGTGCACCAGGAGGCTGATGAGTTCTGTAGGCAAGGTGAGGAGTCCCGATCCCACGCTTACCACCATTCAGGGCCAGCATCTCGCAGGGTAGATGTGTGAACCTCATGAGCAGAGCCTGCTTCACATAGGTTAAGACAACTTCATTTTGAAGGAAAAATTATTTTATTTTGTAATTAGTGGCAGTGTTGTTTTCTTAGTAGTTGTATTACACAATGTGTATTAAATTGTCCAGCATCCATGACAAAGACCTAATTAAAGGTAATTTGGTTGGTCTATCAGCTCTCTGCCTCCAACTCTGTTTTATCCAGGGCATCGTCCATATGTTAATGAGTGTCAGGGCATTTTGCTAAGTCAAACACAGCGCTGGCTTTGACTGCAGGGAGCTCTACCTCTGCCCAGCATCCGCTTCTCAGACAGTAGCTCTTCAAAGCCATTCTGCATGACTCCAATCGCAGAACAAGCGTGCCTCCTTGATCTCGTTAAGCTGGCGGTTTTGGCAGAGATTGAGGGAAATAAAAAGGGGGCAGAGGGTAGTCGGGTCGCAGCGACCATAGATTAGCTCAGTCTTTAAAGGCTTATACAGTCAGCAGCAGTGCCAGCAGTTTCAGCAGTTGCCATTATTTAGTGGTTGGAGTTAGTGCAGAGCGGCGGGGTGGGGAAAAATGGGAAGTTTCCATCTGAAGCGGCGCTCGAAGGATGTCCCTCCAAACGCCCTGAGTCAGCAAGAAACAGGTTAATCTGAAAATTAATTGGCAATAAATAAACACAAAGGCAGGCTCGTTCTGCTCAAACAGTTCTGATGGAGAAGAGTTTGTTCTTTTATTGGCTCCCCATATTGACCGGCTCAGGTTACCTCTGTTTCAAAGGCCAGGCCAGTTGCGTGGTATGAAAATCGATGTGGTGACGTCTGTCAGGTACAGATTCAGTTCAGGGTTAATTGGGACTGTCACGTTTGAGTGTTGATGATGCTCCCCGCATCCTGGTTCAGTGGGGCGAGGGGGTGTTGCTCATGCCGCTGCGTCGTTGATGGCAAACCTGAGCAAAGCACAGCTTGACACCAACAGCATTCACATGAGGGGAGAGGGAGTCTGCGGGGGGGATTTTGCAGATTGCCTCTGATTCTGAAAGTCACTTGAGGAAATCAGCTCTCAATAATTTTTTTTAAAAAAGAAAGTTTCAGAAAATTAAAATATAAAACAAGTGGGACAAACTATAAGTATTTATTTACGTATCCATTTCTTTTTTTGGCAGATGCATTTATAGAGGGCAACTTGCAGAACATTACATGACAAGTTCTAGAATGTAGTTCTCATGTAAGGTAGGATGTGTGACCAACAGTGCACACCACACATCTGCATAGAAATTCCATAACAACACAGAGCTATTAATACAGTTTGTAACACAGACTCCTCCAGTATCCACCGTATTATTCCATGCAACATAGTGGGTTCTGGAGAACGGGCTTTGGCAGTGGGCTGTATGGAAAGACGCAACCTTATCAGACATCCTTTTTGCTTTATCTCCGTCCTTGCGATTTTCAGGCTGGAACTCGGAGAACAGATCACTGACAACTCTGCACGAGGTCATCATGTTCATGAATTTAGATTTCAGCCCCCTCCTTGTTGATACACCAAAGAATATTGACACAGTGAATATTGTAAGTGCAGAGTGGAAGAAAGTCAATTCTCGTGACAGACAGAGACCTGAATTTTGTATGCATATCTACTCCACAATAGCTTTTAGAAAATGAAATTTCCTTTTCCCCAAGTTTAACATGTAATGTTTTAGCACATTTGTGTTTTGTTAGGACTCTTAAATCTGCTTGGCACAGGATATAGTGTAGAGTAACCAGCCACACAGCTGAGAGCTTGGGAAGGGGCTCCCAAGAGACCGCTTAATAGAGATTCAAGCAATTAGTCATGTGATGAGATTCGATCTGACTTGAATGGTCTCCAACCTGCCACAAAAATGTACATGGTGTAGAACATCAAAGAGCAGAATGTGTAGAAAGGGTTGTATATGCTTATCTCACATATGCAGTGAACAATACGAGCAGCCATGTTGGATTAAACAGTTACAATAATTATAGTGTCTAGGCTACATGCTGTATACTGCTCTCATCAACGACTTAAATGCCATAGTTGCATATACCATGAAGTGAGTCAGTGGTCAAACTGGAGTCGATAAGCAGTGATTAAACAGGGCAGTGAAACTGTGCTGTAAAGGCGTTAATAAGTGTGTGTGTGTGTGTGTGTGTGTGTGTGTGTGTGTGTGTGTGTGCGTGTGTGCACTTAGGGGCAGATTTCTCACTCCGGGACCTGGGTTTCGGTGACGCCATGCCCTCCCATGGGACGGCGTACCGCACAGACATGGGACTGCCTCACCGTGGGTTCTCCGTCAGCGCCGGCTCAGATGCGGACGCAGAGACGGACGGCATCGTGTCGCCAGAGCACGCTGTGCGGCTCTGGGGCCGGAGCACCAAATCTGGCCGCAGCTCCTGCCTCTCCAGCCGGGCCAATTCCAACCTGACGCTCACAGACACGGAACACGAGAACACAGAGAACGGTAAGGCGCGGCGATTGAGAGGGAGGGCTTCAGACTCAAGGCTTAGAGGGTCCAGTTTTTTTAATCTTTTTTTTTTCCTGGAATGTTAGGGGATTGTCAGTGTCTTCGTGCTGTATATGAATCATCAAGAAATGACGCGCTTGAATTGGTCATTGAATTTTGCTTCCAACTTAATCATGGTGTTGATGCTTTGCATGAAGGTAAAATCAGTTCATTTTGTTCTCTTAAATTGGTGTAATGTCTGCTTTTTTAACTCTGTGCAGGCCAAGTTAAAGAAGGTTAGATGTTTGGTTTTTGAGATCAAGGATAACTGATTATAACATTGGCTGCCTGGTTTTATATTTTTGAGTTTGGTGCATGAGTGAATTGAGTTGAGTCAAGTGCGTCAGTGAATGAGTGAAGCAGAGAGAGAGAGAGAGCTCGTGCCTGTGTGTGTGTCATGAGTCAGCCCATCGCTGACATCAGGGTCCCTTTAAATAGAAAACATCTTTGCTGCTTCATTCATCGTGCGGCCTGATGTTTCTTAATTGCCCCCAAAGGCCCAGTGACTCTGCGAGCGTGGAAGGTCATAGTGCTCCATAAAAAATGACACTATAAAGTATGTCAAATGTGGATATGATTAGGCTGGTGACTGTATTAACAGTGTGTGTCATTTCAGAAACTGTACTTTGAAAATGTGTCTGAAATATGAAAATGACTAAACATGAGTCTTTTTTATATTAAATTAGTAGCAATGACAGGGAATTCAGAGGAGACATGCCGATTCAGTGACATAGCAAAACATCATCACTGTCTTACTTTGCAAAAGCATGATGCATTTCTGTTCAGAACCCAGAGCGCCTAGAAATCTGTTTTGTAAGCTGAAGCAAAGTAGTATTTCGGAGCAATGTACGCTTCCGCTTGAGCAGGCCCTTCTCAGCGGTGGCAAAAATTATTTTGACTGATGCATTTGGCCCAAAGCCAGCTGAAGGCCCCCTTTTCTACAGGAGGACATTTTGCCAGAGCAGCCCAGGTAGAGAAAGACACTTGAGGGTATGGCAGTTATACGGCAGACGGAATTCCAGCGCGCAGTCGCATTTATGAGCGTAAACTACTCTTTGCTCTGCTGCTAAACACAGAGACAGCTGTTCGAGAAACAATTCTATGTCCTTGAGCAATGCCAACCAATGTAAATATCACAAGGGCCAGGCAGCGTGCTACAGCGCTGCACATCTCATTATAGCTGTTGACAAACCTCGCCTGTGCAATCTCTCTCCTGATCGTGCGAACGCTCACAAAGCCTCCGGAGCACCAGTGCAGCAGCGAAGCGCCGCTCTCCTGAAATTGGCCTAAGAGCTTGCGCACCACACCGTCTCCCACCTGGTACGTTCTCTTTTACAACGCATCCTCCAGTGGCTGCTCTTAAATTCGGTACAGTCGTATTAAAGTAAAATGCCATCGGTGCTTTGCCCAATCTTCTGAATAACTCCCAGCAGGCTGCATAATTTGAATGTGGTCATACGTAATTAAGTTCAATCACCAAGGACGGGTGTGCATAAAAAGAAAGGTTATGTTTAATATTCGGACTTCATGTTAACAGTTGCCTATACAAAGCAAATAATTTTTTTTTCCCAACAGCTTTTGTTCATTCATGCAGGAAGAGAGTTTTTACCACCTATAGTATTTAATTGGCTTTAGTATAGAGACATACATTTTGTATATTTTAATTTGTTCATATGTTGTAATGAATTAAAGGAAATATAAAAGACATGCATAAGTTAATTAAAAGGCACTGAATTGCTTTCCTTGCTAGTGGTTTAATCTCTTTAATCTCACACTATTTTAATGTATTCTAGCCATAGGCCTCCTCTGCTTATATGGTTTCCATAACTAGGGGGTGTAAAACACTCAAATAATGAAAACTGACTCGCTCAATTACAATGTTCCAGCAATTTTAATGCCATCATACCTAATGTGGTTACCACTGTGCTTCCACTGCAGCTGAATGCCACCTTGATGTTATGGTTTACAGTGTGGATCCCAAAGCATTTCCAACATTGTCATATTGGATTTATAAAGAAAAGGCGGGCGAGCACTTACAGAAATTCACAGGATCACAGATTTTTTATTATATGCTCAGTGAACAATTGTGTTAGTCAAGACAAATATTTATTGGCTCAAACATTTTGTTATCTTGTCAAGTTTACTGAATTAGTAAAAATGTTGTTTAGTGTTTAAATGAGCATGTGCAGAAAGCTAGCAGTAGATTGTGCCAAACACATAGTCAAGCTTCCGGCACTCAACTGTCCTGCGCAGGTGAGTGTCACAAGTGTGATGTGGCCTTCATTTTTATTTGGATAATTTTAGAATCTGTTTTTCTTTCAGTTTTCCCCCATCTGTAATTAGCTTTCATTTAAGGATGACACCTAGTCAAAGTGCGCCAGAGTCTCCACCAGGGTGCAGCGATCCAGGCTGAATGAATGGCTCGTTAATTGGCAGTGGACAGGATCGTCAGCCGTTCGGACACCTGCCATTCTCAGTGTTGGGCTGTGGGCTTGTTCTGTGGTGTGATAGCACAGGTCTCATCGGGTGCACATCAGGGGCTGTTACAGCGCAGGCCTGCTGCGGAGCCACGCCCACATTACACTGGCAGGGCTGCACAGAGACATTGCCGAGGGCATTGTCAATGGGGCAGGCCCACTCCGGGGGTGGGGGGATGGGGGCGATCTGTTATTTAGGTTCCCTTTCAGCAGAGCTTGTGTGCCTGTCCTCCTTGGCATCTGCCCTGTACGCTGTAGGGCGAGGACGCCCAACCGTCATGGACGTTTCATCCACTTGCTCCATGGCCTCTCTCCAGCGTCCCCTCCCGCTTTTGCCATTTGTCTACCTCAGCTTCAGGACAGCCAAGGCACAGCCTCTCACCAATATTCATTATGTGGGGAACCTCATTGGGAATTGATTGTAAAATTCTGCCGAGCTCATTAAAACTAAGCGTCTCTTTGACCTTGGCCAAGAGGCAGCGGATATCACGAGCGAAATCATGTGTGGAATTGAAATGGCTCTGTTTACAAATGCTCATTTCATTAATGGCCACAGATGTTGGGATTTTGCTCCTTTGAAAGTTACCAGTTATTATTATATTTTATTGCTTAGTACCATTACTAATAAGCCACTGCACCCATTTGTGGTGGATCTGGAAGCAAGGTTATGTTAGCTTCTAGCATGGCCTGCATTTTACATTTTACAATTTGCTAATATACGAAGCAGGTTACCATGCTCATCAGGAAGGCTTTTCCTAAATGTCCATCAATGCCTAGAGTAACAGCAGCATGCAAAGTATGTGTAGGGGCTTTGTGTAGGTGTAGACATGATCTTGTTCTGTGCTCTGTAAAAACTAGATCTGCATTAAATGCCAGTTAAAATCGTTCACTGATAATTAGTTGTACTTATATGTGGTTGTTTTAATCAGGACATTGTAAAGTGTGTTCCGTAGTTGAACAGAGTAGGGTGCAGAGCATGCTGAAGACGCTGAAACTTGAGTTTACCCTCTGTTGGTGTGATAACTGCCAGTTAACTGGAACGTCAATGTGGCTCATTTCAGGACTCAGTGGGCTCGACTGGGTTAATTAGTTTTACTGACATCACAGAAAAAAAAAACAAATGATGAGCCGCTTATTGTATTCCATGCACTGTCCTATTGATAACTTAATTTACTGGTGTAAGGTGACAGTATATTGAGACTCCTTTTCCACAAAGTGTTAAATACAATACTGATTTCTTTATTTTTATAATACAGTAGAAGTGGATTTTGAATTAAGTCTGTTTTGAATTAAGCCTAATTGGTATTAGGTGTCACATCTTTGCTCTGAACCTTACCTACCTACGGAAAACGTAAAATTGGCTTTCGCTTTATTTATTTGTTTATTCACATTTCCCTGGATCTTTAAACATGTACTTGCCATTACCATTTTTCTTGTACAGATGCAATCAAGATTCATGGTGTGATTATGTTTTGATATTAACCTGCTGGTTTTTATTAGTGACACGATGCACTGTACTGCGCAGCAGATTTGCCAGAATATCAGAATGAATCATTTTGAATAAGTTGTATCTACACTTGCATCACTGTTCACCTCTACAAATTCATGAATTTGCCATAAAATATGAAACAGACTTAGGAAAAGAGAAGTGTCTTCTTTTCAAGATTTTTTTTTTTACAATCAGAAACATCAGCACATTGTCCTTGGTTGTGGTTAGAAGAAGCCATTTTGCAAGCCTTTTAATTCTCAGTGAGGACAGTGAAAACACATTTATGTAACCTATAACAGGGGATCTTCAAGGTTTAGAAACAGAGGGAGCTGTAAACTGTGATAGATTAAAGGTGACAGGATCTGAGGTTTACTGTTCAGTGAGGGTGGGGAGAGAGAACAGACACAGCTGTAACTGAGAATGTTGTAAGGTACACCCCACAACTGCATAAAATGTTGCATTTGTGGGCAACTGTGGGCATGTTTGCTTGTGTGCATGTGTGTATGTGTGTGCATTCTTATTCCATATTATCATTACTAAAGAATATAATTGTGTCTGTGCATGCTTTCATATTCGTCATTGTTCATTTAATGAGTGTAATATTTGGGATGCATTTCTCCCTAAAAATGGTGGTTAAAAGCAGTATAGTGCCTTGTATGTCCTTTGATGCATATCGAGTCTCACTTTACTATTGTGGTCTGATATTGAATCATGTTTCTCCACCACTGTTCTTATGAATATTGACACTATACTTATATCCTTTAAATGACAGAAATGAATAGTCATCATCAATTAAACTTTTAAATGAATAATCTTCATCAATTAAACAAACCTTTTCTTAGTAGCCATGCAAAGAGTGTGTCCTCGTCTTTACATCATTTTATGAATGTACAGTCCTAAAAAATCAATAACCATGTACAGGAGCTGTATCAGCAGTCTTCAAGTCTACACCTGTGCTCATGTGTCATCAGTGACGCATATTGGCCAGGGGTTCTTTCCTACAAGCATATAATTAATAAATCTCTTCAACAATTTATTGTACTTAAAAATGTATATATGGTCCCCTGTGTTAAAGCTTGGTTTCAATGGCTTTGCAAAGTAGACATCAAAAATACATTATGAAGAAAACCATGACATATGCTGCTCCAGGTTATTCAAAGGGGGTATTGCGCTTCAAGTTTTCATTTTTATTGATCTCCTATTTTCAGCACATTTGAAACAGAGCACATCCATCTTAGATATTCAGCAAAACTCATGGATATAGCCCTCAATAACCTCCCCCACCTGAAGTGTCTGAAATAGGAAAATTCCTTTGATGCGTGCTCTACATTCATAATGCATTTATGTCTCCTTGTCCTTTGAACTCCCTCCCCTGAGCCGTGCCACCATCTTAGGAACCCCGCTGGAGTGGGGTATTTAAATCAGAGCTCCAATTAGATCAGATCGTTCCTCAGTAACAGAGCCAGGGGTGGTATCCGCCAGCATCACCGGGGCAGGTGCCCCAGCCAGAGATGGAAGGAACAGCACAAGAACAGGACCTAAAACCAGCGCGGAGTCTGCTTCTCTGTCACTGTCACGTAAATGCAGAACTCATGGTTTATGTCACCGTCCCGTTTGTGTGACTCTCGTTTTGGTCGAAAAATCTGTGTACTGATTTTAATGGCCACCACTCATTTTCTTTAACATCTCACGCAATTGCGACTCATTTCTTTGAATGCTCCATGTAACCTGGGAAGTGTTTCAATAAAGGCATGACATGCAGCAGCGAGCAACTACTTTGGGTCAAGAGCTTAGAAGATGCTTTCTTATTGTTATATTCACACACAGTATGCAGGTTAAGGCATCTGAATATGTAGTATGAGAAAATGAAAATATCAATTTCATTATGATGTCTTGAATCCCAGTCGCAACAGATTTATTGGTTTTCCTTGATTTAATATTCAGACAAAACAGAATTAGATTCTCAAGGAGATTGACAGTGTCTCCACTACTGCTCCCCCTTGCTGGCTGCCTGCCAGGGAAATCAATGTTCCCACAAGGTTCAAAGCCCCCACTTTTGGAATGATGAAGACATATTCTTTGGCATTCATGTATGTTCATGTTTACATGTTGCAGTTGTACAATTCATCATAAAATTCATTGGGATCTACCACCATGCTGTAAAAACAGGGAGGAATCTGAGCGCTCCTATTGCCCACAGCTTTACAGAGGTAGCGTTTCAAAATGGTTGTGTGGAACCGTAATCAGTGAGAATGGGAATATGAATGCAACAAGTCCCAGTCTAGTTACGTTATGGCTGATAAGTTAAATCAGCTAATGATCCAGATGCTAATTATACTTGAAAAAAACTTTTAAGAAATTGTGTGGCTAACTTAATACTTGTATCAACAGTTGTTTTAAGCAAGCAGGTAAGCTGGCAATTATTTTAAAAGAGTTACCAATTTCTGACGATCTGAAATAAGACTGTCCTTAAATGTGACAGACTGTAGAGGAGCAGTGACCCACACTCTCCTTCAGAACTAAAACTAAATACAGAAAACTAAATTAAGGTTATGGTTTAAAGTGGACATGTCAGTTTTAAAACACAGAAAAAGAATAGCCAGTGCTGTGAACAAATTGCATGCTTTAGCTTTTGTAAACAACTGAAGAAATTAGACAAACGGGGTAAAAACTTTTCTCTAATGTGTTTATTTAAAATGTTTTTCACATCATGAAAAAAGGCAGTGCAGCTTTCAGTGAATAAATCTCACTGAATAGGTGGACCTGTTTCACAGCTGATGTAGTGCATGTTAACTGGTGTAGCTAATACTGTACGCTTGCTGTGGTTTCATTCAGCTCTTCATGCTGTCAAGTGCTGGAAATCCTTGAGTGCTTCATACTCAGTGTTCAGGGTGCGTGGAGTTGTAGAGATATCACCCCAAACAGCCATTTATTTCAGGCATTCAGACAGACACCCTTGAAGAGCGTAATTTCAGCTCGCGCCCAATTACAACTCATCTCTCAGCTGTTTGCGCTTGAGTGCGTTAAGGGGCGACGGCACTGTCTTTTTCCATTCAGGATGAAATTAAACGGGGAGAGGTAAAATCGCGCTGAAAAGAAGTCATTTGAGAAATCTCGACTTCGGCCCTGTAATTACGCCCTTGCCTGTTTGGCAGGCCAAAATCCTCTGCTCGTGGATTAGCATCAAAGTTCATTTGTGCGCAGACAGCCGCTCCAGCACCGCCCTTTGGAGTGGAAGTCTTGTAGGCCCTGGAAGGCAGCAGGGGTTCGCCGTCAGCCGAGATATTTAGCCCTCCTCCTCAGCTCAATCAAATTAATGGTTTGGATGAATCTAGTTTCCCAGGCCTCTTTGGGTTCACAGCCTGCTTTTTTGTTTATCAGCATTTAGTGTCAATCAGTGCTGGCTGCTAAAAAAGCAGCAAAGTATCACCAGTCAAATCAAAGTGTATTATCATTTACTCCTCTAGCTGCTACTCTCTACTTGATATTGAAAATGATGCTTGTAACATGAGCTCGGCCATTTTTAATTATGTATTTTAATTCCAAAAATTTTTGTTAGAGATGCGTGGTTATTATACCCATGATCTTGACTGATTAAGGCAGTAATTATCTATTTGCATATTTATAATTATAATTTCAAATATTCAAATCCAAAGCCAGTTGCATTCTGATGTCTTTGACAGCTTTTCAGATTCTCTTTTTTATTTGTTAGAATTAAAAAATGGATAGTTTGTTCAGTGTGGAGAAGTATTATCTCTGAATTTTCTTCCCTGAAGCAATACTCCAAGTTAAAAGTTAAAAGCCCCCTCTTTCTGAATATAACTAGCTGATATGTGTAAACCAGAGGGAATTTCAAGAGATTGGAAATGGAAAAAAAAAAAAAACATTCATGAAAGGATCTCAGAATTTCATTTTCCAACACACAACACCACATAAGTCCCAAAGCTAGCAGCTATAGTTCACTGCTATCTGTGTTTTACTCACTAGATTCACTGTATGGATTCTGCTTAATATATTTTATATCTCATCACAAATTAAGTACAAGAATGTAATTTTTAATTCATTGAATTATATAATATAATTATATTATAATGTAGTATTTGATGTTATTGTATTATAATGTTCTGTGTACCACTGTAATAAACCGTATAACTAATATGAATTTAAATTGATTACTTCTTTCACATTTAAATATACTAAAACCTTGTATTATTTCTGTCATGGATACCAAAGGCAACAAAAATCTTAGTTTTTCTTATTATTTATTTTTGTGTTTTTAATTTAGTTTTTGCTGTTTGCTTGTATTAGAGAGTGAGCTGGACTGATACTAACAATAATGTTGTTTGAGATGTAGTTTCCATGAATCTGTAAAACTTCTGACATACAGTAGGATTTTCCTTTGTATGACTGATAGAGGCAGTGAGCACAGGCACCAGTGGTGCAGTCATATTTCCAGTCATATCTTTCCATGCTTCAGTTCTTGACTGCATCTTGATATGTCCTTTAACATGTGTGTAACAGAAACTCAAAGGTGTGTCATTTGTGTATGGCATATGGAGAGAGGGAATTCTGGGATAAGCAGGAGGAATATAAATCTGGTTTATGTTTTTTCTTTCCTGCACAACCTCTCTGTTTGAAAATGATTACCTGTGTCATGCTGACTTGCTGCAGAGCCTTTCCAAGATGCAAGGCTGTCTGTGCAGTAGGTAACAACACTGTCGGTGATACATTCTTCTAATGGAGACTCGGACTGCTGTGCATTTTGGGCAAAACGCACATTCTGGCACAACCTCCTGCATTTTTCCTCGCACCAAGAAATTGATACTGAAACTGGAAATGTTACTGAAGCAAGCAAAATGTGCTGAATATTACTGCAACATGTAAAGTTTGTTCATCTGTGCCAAAAAGTTTGAAAAATGCGCCCAGCAATCTGAAACTCTGCATGTGCATCTTTGACATTAAACCAGCCAAACAACATTTTTAAACGTTGCCTTGTGTGAAATAAGATTGTTTGAAGAGACACAATTGGCTTGAAACTGCCAAAAATATCTTACAAAAAAGGAAACAAATAAATGAAAACAGTATGGATCTAGGTACACCAATATGAAATGGGCTCACTGAAGCCTGAAAGAGACCAGAAATAGCTGTGTTGTATGCACAGCCCGTGATGAATTATATATAAGAGCAAAGGGGACTTGTTTGTGCCATTATGTATTACCCTTATGTCCCCCTGTGCATTCTGTGTTATTCCATTGGTTCAGTCTAAAGCCCCTGCATGGTTTCAGTTGTAGATAATGGTTACACTCTCCTTACTGGCTGTAATTGAATATACTGGAATAAACTGAATGTGCAATTTTTTCCTTTTTCTAATCCTGTCTTTGCATTTAAATTCAGTGTAATTATGCTGTAAGTCTCTCTCTCTCTTTCTGCACTTACCGGCCTCTCCTTAATGTATTATGTGGCTTCATTTTTTCCCATGAAGTTCATTTTAGTGTGTTTCTCACTGACACTGATAAGTTCTTTTATCAGGGGCCATGATAATGGGGTGTTCAGAGAATCCTGAAGATTGAGGTCTTCCTAACTGGGGCAGGAGTGAAAGAGGACCTCTGATGAATAAGGCTCTGTAGAGGTTGAATCTGAAGAACAGCTTCATGGAGAGAAACCTTGAACTCAGGCTCTTGAATCACCATTCTTTAATACAACAGGTTTTTGAACAATTATATGAATAAAATAATAATGAAAGTAATAAACATCATACTCACAGGTATCATAATCATAACTACAAAAATCTATGTGAATCCGCATGACGAAGATTCTGTTCTCTGAGTTAGGCGTCTTAAAATATGAAGTATGAAGTGGAAAGAGAAACCTGTAAATGACCTTGCCTTGCAAGCTGTACACATATTTAAATTAAATCAACACTGAGATTTTGTGATGTTCCAATTTTATTTTTTACTTCCTGTATGGCATATATATTTATACTCTTTATTTCACCAATGCAAAAACACAGCCCTGTCAGATTACTGTATTTCTACTGTATGCTATTCAGGCACAGCATTTTTAAGCATAGTAGAGATTTATTTTAAGGAGCTGTTTATGTTCACACTACACATCAGCAACTTATCTTGAGTCTCTTGAGTATATTGTACGCATCAATGGTTTGTTCACACTTATCTACCTTAAAATAACAGACTGTAAGGCGGTATTGCTGCACACACTGGCACGCACAGGTGTTCAGGTATCCTAGATAAACAGTATAAGTATATGGCCAGTTTGCCTATGTCTGTGTTATATTGTATTGGTAGTAAGGCTTTTTATTAGTGTTGGCCTAATGTGTTTGCTGTCTGTGATGAGATTATCGGGAAATGCTGTTATTGGACAGTTACTTTACTATGACACCTATATCTGCAATGCCTGTGTATTGTTGTACATAGATTCCCTCTGGTATGATACATTTTTTGAGACTGCTTGTTTTCTGATCAACAAATTTGCTTGGGAAATGACATATGGAAACACAATTTGTATAAAACAGCCTGATAAAAAATGTCTGAGAGCTAAGGTTAGGGCATACCATGCAATTTCAGATGGAAATTCATGAGTAAAAGGCATTTTTAGTGCCATTTTGATTGTGGTGGGTAAATTATTTCACCAGTGAGGGGCCAGATATGTCATTGTATGCTCCCCTGACCATTGGCCAAATGCAAGGGTTACTGTTCATTTTTTAGTCCTGTGTTTTAAACATTGGCTGGTTGTATGTGTGTTTTTAAATATAATTGTGTAAATAAGTAGCACAGATTAGTTTCTTTCGTTGGCTGTCATTCCACAAGGTTTTAAGATATATGTTCATTCAAATAACGGTACAAAGAGCAGCCAAAAGCAATCTGCCATTTTAGAAGCTCATCTGAGAAGAACAGATTTGCTCCTACTGTCATCTGATGTCTTGCAGTTTCTAATCTTCCTCCCTTTTTACTTCTGCACCTCTTTCAAGGTTTGGCTATCTATCCAAGTGAGATGAAAATCTTAGTTTTAGAGGCCAAAGGCCAACTCATGAAACAGATGCAAAATGTTATCTAAAATGCAACAACCTCATATATTATTATTGCTATTGCTGGAGGACGTTGACCTCTCACCCCTGGAAATGTAAATATCATGATTGTTTAAGGCAATGATTGGAGATGTGAGGTGCAGATACATACCTTTTTGTCCTTTTCTGACCCTGGGTAATCAGCATAATGGTCATTATTCATTATACTGGCGTTTGAGCTTCCAGCTACAGTATGCTCGATGTGTTCACAGCCTGCTGTGTTTCAGTGTCTAAAGAACAATGTTGTGAAATGCTCCTGAAGATACAGCAATATCCTCCAGTTTAATGTCTATACATTACTGACACATAAATCTATATTGTTCCCTGTTACCAGTGTCACATCAAGCGTGCCCTTAATTCTTAAATGTAATAACTGATTAAATTATATTGTTTGGTAAAATCACTGATTTATGATGCTCATATTCATGCTCTAAAATGTCAGAGATTGTTGTGTGTGCTGGCTGGGTAGCTATCATTGGCACTAACCACTGTCACCAGTGGCTACATAATGCACTGTAGTAAAACTGTATTCTCCCTTGTTTTTTTTCTTTCATTTTTTCTGAGTTTGAAGTGCTACCAGATTAATACAGCAGTTGCCTGATTAAAAAAGTATATGTATTAAGGAAAAGTCAGGGACTGACAATCACACCCATTTTAGGCTATATTTGCACTGGAAGGTAGCGAGTGTGAAAGTGGCACCAAATAAAAGCTTGTTAACACTTGATGATGAGATGAACAAGGTGACAGATACAATGCCAGGAAAGACAAAAGAAGCCTATGTGCTGCTGTCTCTCCTACCAGCTGCAAACTACAGTTTCAGAACTACAGGTCATGCATCCCATGTGATTTAGATGGCTTGTACACACTAGCTGTACACACTACCCAGCTGTTCACCTGGAGCAAATCTTTGCAGCAATAAGTGACCATAATAGTAAAATTAATGTGATTTGTAGTTAAGAGACTTAACTACAGAAGTCTGTCCCCAGAACACAATACAAAGTCTGTCCCCAAGTGCGCACATTTGAACTCAATGTCTGAATGTGTTATTTTTTGCCTGCAAATTGTTAAGAATCATTTGAGTTTGTGAGCCCAAGGAATATTGCAGTAGCAGCGTGACATTTCTGGTGAGTGCTCTTGCCAACAATTACACTGCGCATTGTGTGGTAACCAAGACTGCAGGGAGGCCCTCTCCACTGTTACATCTCACATCTGCATCCGTTCCCCGCGTGGCCCTTTCACAGCCTTGAACAAGAGTTGTTGATTTCAGCCACCAATTTCTTTCCATAATTACAAAAATTCAACATGCATAAAAAAGGGCTGCTATTATTGTGATTATTATGATTAGCTTTCTTTGAATTTTAAAGACACTCCTCATAACTTTTTTGTTCTGGGAATATGTGGACATTATGGCAGACAGGGTGGCCAAAACTGTTTGATTAGAGCTTGAACTGTTCCAAAAAGATGAAACATCATTTATTGATTATAAAGGACAACTTTCAGGCAGTTACATTTTCCAAAACAACTCCTTTGTTCAGAAGAATACATCCAGGGAGCCTGGTTTTACAACCATACATTGTGGGATTTATTCTTCAGAAAGGAGGGCTACAAGAAGTTGCTCTGGAAAATATAATGTTTTGGAAGTATTTTACAAAGTGTTGTGTTTTTAAAAAGTGTTTTAGAAACTTTTTTGTGAGGCAAATAAAAGCAGCATTGTTGTCTTTGATCAGGGATGCACTTATATCTTTAGGGTGTGCTTTTAGAATGCACAGAGGGATTGTGGGTAGCTACTGTGCCATTCCTATTCAGCCAAGCCCCAGGCAAGCCCCAGGAAGCCTAATGAGCTGCTTGCATTTTCAGGGCCTGCTTTGCAGTCAGACACTAGGACCAAAACTTTGTTTTCTCTCCACTAGAATTCCTGTGGAGGATTGAGGGGGTCATTATTTTTTATGCGGCTGTATTAACTCACCACCTTCTGCGTGTAATTTGAAAATGGCGGGGGAATGGGACTCTGTGTTTAAAATGTACGCTGTAATTTTCAGTCAGTATTTAAAAAAATAAAACAATGTAAATACGAAGCTAACATAACCAGGTCAATCAATATGTCAGATAACAAATACTTTGTCTGGACACTATTACTATTATATATTAATGTGATTCTCAAGGTGCAAAGACGTTTTGAGTAAATACAGTAATACTGAGAGAAATGTGTAGCGTATATATTTGTGTGGTATTAGGAGCCATCCCATCTGCCAGACTTCAGTCTTGCTCCCTGACAAACAAGGCAAGAAGACGAACAAGGGCGGTGGATCTCTCAAGCCGAAGTTAGGAATCGTGAGCGGCGGCATTCCCCTCAAAAGTCAGGCCAGAAGCGAGGAAGTGCAAAGGTGAAGATGACAGCGGCCAGCTCCAGTGTCGGCATGCAGCGGATCAGTCGTTGGTGGGCAGGAGGCCGCTATGGTGATAGCCGGCGTGTTCCCGCTCGCTAAGGGCGCCCTCGTTTTCATCCTCTGCTGGCTGATGAGTGGAAATGGAGGAAAAGCAGCTGTGGAAGTGCAGGAAAGAAGCCCTCCATCCTGATGAAGCACGGCTTTTTGTTGCCGGCATCAGAGATGTGTTTTAAGCCTCTTCACGCTGTCTCTCCTCCATGTGGTACTGCATGAGAGAGGCACACTCTAAGCGGGCCACGCTGCACTTAGGCCGACCGGGTCCAGGCAGAAGGAGGAGCAGATGCAGCCCTGGCTCTCATCTCTTCCCTCTCAGGAAAGTTTAAGAGGCTGAGCTTTAATGCACCAGAGGTAATAGCAAACTTTAAATTGAACCAAGAAAAAAAAAATGCAGAAGCTAAGCATCTGTTTTATTTGCGCTAAAATTGTTTTTAAGCAGTTCCATGAAACAAAATGGCTGCAGGCCTCTGTGCACTGGATCTGACAGCCTCTGCTGACCCTCAGGGACTTTTATCCACTCTTTACAGTACAAGACATGCCAAGACAATCAGGTCCACCTGTCCCTTGCTGACTTCCTGAGCTCAGAATTGGTTTTAGGAAAATAAAATAAGCAGGTGGTGACTGTGGCCGTATGGACAGCCCTGTTTGCACTGGCTTTAATGGGATCAGACCATGTGGGATCAAAGAGCCTTTATGTCCTGGAATTCTGATGAGTTGTTATCTATGAGAGTACCACTGTGATGCTGCCATTCAGATTGGCTTTTCTAAGTCCATTAAAGCTACTGGAAATGGATCTGTATGTGGACAGAGTGCGGGCTGAAATATTAGGGATATTTTAAATGGACCTCTGCCTCCGTGGTCGTTAAGCTCTTTTTTATTAGATACGGATATCATTTCCATTTTCTTAGTAATGGTCTGCCTTGTCTATAAAAAAACATTTATGGGTATTTAGAATTAGTCTGCACTTTGACATAAATTATATTGTCTGTAAAATATTGAGGTATCGATCCTGTGTGGATTTTTACGGCCTTTGTCAGAGGTGATTTATTCATTTTCCATCGCAGGTGCATTTGGAAATTCCTCTCAGAGGTATGTGGTTTCCTGCCAGGATGTGCCATGGCATGGAGTATGGTGTGTGAGAGAAAGACAGGAGGGTGCAGGAGGGTGCAGGAGGGCCTTTAGCTGTGTGTTAGGACATTATCATCACATCATGAAGAGCACAAAGGTTCACAACACTGGGTGATTTTAGTCTAACTATGCAATGCTGTAAGGTCAGAGTTGCAACTTCTTGGACGGTGATTTTCTCATGCGCTAGGAATTTGTTTGAGTATTATTATTATAAGAGAAAATGGAATCCAAAGTACAAAATGGAGTCAATGGCAAAAATTGTGTCAAACATGGCTTCGCTCATTGAATTATGTAACTTCATAGGAGATAACCATATCAAGGGCTGCCTACAGTTGTTACTGTATATTTTACATATGTCATACAGCTGGATATTTACTCAGGTAATTCATGTAAGTACCCTGCTAAAGGGGACAACAGCAGTTCTCCTCCTGGGATTTGACTCAAGCATCACTGCTCCACTCGACAGCCAGTCTTCTGGTTCCAAGGCTAATTCCAATTCCATCGCACTACCATCTTATTGTAACTACTCATGTTTAGGTAGTAACAGTACACAGTCTGGGTAATAGGGGGAGGTTATTTATAAGATGAAATCCTTGATTTTGGTACTTTTTCCATTTATTTTAAACCTTTTTTTAACCTCCTAAAAATAAAGGAAGGAGTTTTTTTTCCAGCTGTGTGACTTAATGTGATCTTGTTTGTAGCTTCAGTGTGGATTCCTCTGGATTCCTATGTGGGCATTCATTGAGAGGGGCAGGAAGGCCACTTGCTCGCCCAGCTTCGATGAAACTCGAGAGCGCATGAAAAATTTCACAATTACTTGGATGTGGTTCCCACTGAAAGTGTCTGGATCAGACTCCGGTTTCGAGATGAAAGCCTGGCGAGCGGCTTCATTAACCGCACCGAAGGAGGCCTGAGTGCCCCTCACAAACACGGCGACGAGGAAGCGCCGCACACAGCCGCGAAGGTCGTTTGCGCTGATAGCGTGCCCTCCTGGATGTCCTCTGCAGAGGTGCGGCTGTAATTAATGCGCTTACTGGTGTAAGCCCTGCACCGAACAAAGTGTGACACGCAGGCCGTGCGTGTGCACTCGTTTGTTCGCTTATGTGCCGGTGCGCGGGAAACGCGGCCGCTTTCGCCACCAAAGCCTCCCCCTCCGTTCTGCCTCTGATGATAAGGCCAAGCCAAGAGCTGCAAGGACCTCAGTGGGGCCTGTTGCGCCTTCACAGATAACGCCGCCGCCGCAGTTGAGCGAGCCGACTTAAGGAGACGCAAAGCACTTTTGAAGCCTGAAAAGCTGAATTCTGCGCGTCATGCTGTAGCATGTACCCACGCACCGCGGGGGGGGGCTTGGGAGCTGTAACAGCTCAGCCTTGTCAGTCTGTTTTCTATTTAATTTTTTTGTTGCTTTGCTCGAAGGATCAGACAGCGCCCTGTACGCCTTGCTAGCAGGGCCAGGGCTGATGCACACTTCAGATAGGCCTGTGATTGGCTCGCTGAGAAGAGGCGGCCATTATAATGGCCGCACCGATGCGGGGAGTGCCGATACATTTATCACAATGCGATCTGGAGTTAAGGGATGGATTATGTTCGTTGCATTTGTCCGATGGGGAGATACATGACATGCCATTTCTGCACAGCTGCAGGGTGCGTTGACGGATAGAGCTTGTGTGATGCTGAGGGAAAGAGCAGCATTTCAGTTGCGCCAAGGGACAAGGAGAGCCAGCACTATCCGTTTAATTGAGTGATGTGATGTCACCATTTTCTGCAAAATGTAAACCCTTAACTACATGTTTGTTCATTTAGTAAGGGGAGATTTCTAGAAATTTCCTTTTCAGACCAACAAGTTCAGGAGACTATTGCAAAAAGGAGGGACAGTTATATATATACTGTATATATTTTTAAGTTAAGTGCAAAGGTAAGAACATTGACAATGTAATAAATATGATTATGATTTCAGGATATTGTCATTTTGATTAACTTAAAGTAAATATCTCATTGAATAAATTTATTGTAGATGCATATTATTATTGCTCTTATAGAAAGGAAAGAAAAACCTTGATGTATGTATAACACTGCTTGTCCATGGTTTGTGAAGGTAACAGTAACGTGTGATTTTTTTGTGTGTGTATCACAGTAGAATTTAGATGCAGTGTGATATGTGACAGCGTTCTTATACTCTTGCAGGAAGAAGGCCCATGTCAGCATTGAAATGCATTGCCTCTGGTCGGAATACTTTATTGATACAGGATTACTCTGTTGTTTCACATTTACATTTTGAATTGCTTTACTGTCACTGAGCACAGCTAAGCTAAATGTGTCTGTCAGGGTATAAATGAGCACTGCCGCACTGAAAAGAAATAAAGGATACCATCTCCTGCAGTTTTATAATGCCCTGTGCCTTTGGTGTCTCTACTACACACAGGAGGAGAAGGAGAGGGTGGGTACTTCCAGTCCAGGATGTGGAGCCTGAGGGTTTGAATGGTAAATGTTTCCCATTGAATGGTTGAAGCTTTTTACCGTTTCCCTCCGCTGTGAAAGTTCCTTAGTGGTTCCAGCGTGCCACGTATTTCTTAAGGCATAAGAGCAGACACCGTTCCTTTTTAATCCTTAGGTGCGTGTGTGAACACACCCTCAGAGGTGCTGAAAGGCTGTCTCTACCCAGTTACCTCAAGCTGGTGAATGTTAAATGGTGAGGGACAGAAAGTGTTGTACAGGAGCTGCAGGATCATCTGCTGTTTCAGTTGATCTTTTTACATGCATAATTTATCAGTGCTTGAGCTGCGCGGTGTCATAAAGATGGCTGCTTCCCTTCAGACTATTCAATGCGAAAGTCAATAATTGTGAAACTTGGGGAGAGTGTTGAATTGGATATTCCAGACACACCCGAAGTGTAGTGGATGGCTGGTGCAAAGCTTTATTTGTCCATGCAAACCTTTCACAAGCTTTTTTCATGCCTTTGAAAATGCGCGCCAATGAGATAATGGTGTTTTCGTGATCTGATGGGGAGGGGCATTGGGGGGGTTGGCAAGGTCCTGAGCAACATCCCAATCCAAGAAGTGCATTAGCAGGCCTGTTTCCACTGTGCCACTGTCATGCTCATCTCAGCCACGCTGTTGGTTTGTGTTAGCAGGAATGTGTAAATACGTCACCAGCCCACAACAGCAGAATTTTCGGAAGAAAGGTTCAGTGGGAGAGAGTTTTCCTTTTCTGGGCCTAGTGTGGATGTGTGTCACATTTTCAGAGGAGAAAAGCCTCATGGAAAACCTGAGAAAGTGATACAGAACCAAGGGTACAGGGGCAGCCCCCACTGTCAGCTTGTGACAAGCCCCATCAAAGGCCCCCCAGGGGATATGGGGGAGATGTGGTATGTGTCCCATCTGGGGCTGAGTCACCTGACACTGAATAATTTTTTTGATTCGTCAACTCAGATGTCATGAAGCTCATCAGCAAGCAGCAGAAAGTTGTTCTTGAAATAGGCCTGCAAGCCTCCGCTATGCCTGTTTCCCTAGGAGAGTTCTGTTTATTACATCCTGGCTACATTGTTGCTCCTTTTCTAATAATGAGCATTTTCCCTCATTCCAGCAAGTTATCTGCACCTATGCAATAGTTCGATATTGGCGCTCTCTGGAGCAACTGAAATTCCCGAGCCGGCGCTCATGGAAAGCAGAGGATCAAAGTTACAACTTACTGAGTCCCCTGAAAATGCTTTGAAATGCAGGTTGTGTGCATTACTAGTTGAAAGCTTTATTGATGCATATCATATTATCATGCTACACTTATTGCATAAGTGGCCATCAGGAGTCCTGCCGTTCTGTACGAGAAGGCCACCCCTGTGCCCGTGGCCTCGAAAAAAGGGAACCGGCGTTGAGCCGAAAGCAGACGGTGTTTATTTGAAGAAGCCTTGAAAAGCCAGACCTGTAATACGAGCAGTCAGGGATCTGGCCTCGCTGTTTGTGTGGCTTGTCCCTCGATTGGCTCGGCATGTTCGGCCAGGTCCCCCGGGACGAGGCGGGATACGACGGGTCACTATGGAGACCGCGGACCTCCCTACCTGGTAATCACAGCCTGCCGTTGGTTCAGCCAGTCATTTAATTAGGTTGCTTATAAGTAGATAAAGCCTTTTTCACTTGGGGGGTGGCGAACTGAACTGGGCTTTCAGTGCTAGGCACTCATCGCCAGGCTTTGAAGGGCAGGCCCCCGGAGAGCAGCTGTCAAGAACCTGAACAGGAGCGCATGGTCAGAGGTCTCCTAACTAAAGGTCCTTTTGCTGCCGTAATGTGGTGAGTGAGGGCCTTAGAAATCTGCCCTGGCAGCTGGCAAAGCGTCTCTCTGCACCCGACCTGCTCCTCTGCTGCCTCCCTTCATGCCTGCTGATGCACAGGGGCTGGAATGGATACAGCATGCCCAGACCAGTGCTAAATGAACATCTAACATCAGCACGGGATGGTGGTCAGTGCTTGGAGTTTGTTTAAGCTGCCAGTTTGATATTCCCAGCTGGGGTACTGCTGTTCTACCCTTTATCAAGGTAGTGAACCTAAACTGCTTCAATAAATATCCAGCTATATAAATGGGTAGTGTGTAGGCTATATGAGTCTCTCTGGATGACAGTGTCAGCTAAGAAAATAATGCACAGAGGCACACAGTGAAACCAAGATGACTGCGCTCTGTGTAGTAGAGGAAGCATCAACTCTTTAACCTGCTTCATGACTTTGGCCAGTTTTAGAGGACTTTCCAGCACGCACGTGCGACAAAGGAAGTCGTTTTCGGGGGAATTAATAATATCTGTACGAAGGTGAAGGTGGAAGTCTCCCCCGAACAATATCAAAAGATTTTGCGATAGAAAGTAGATTATAAAGGCCAGCCGCGGAGGTCGTTCAGTAAGTGCTGAAATCTCAGCAGGGACCCGGTGGCCGACCCGAGGCTAATTATCGTCTGCGTTGCTATCCCACGTGAGGCTTATGTGGAAAGGAGAACGCATGTGGTAACAAATATCACACAGGTCTCAAGGAGAGAGAGCGCAGAAGCAGGGAGCTAGCATGCCATGAGGCCACAGGCACACTCTCCATCGCGTGACACATTCTTATTTCGCAGGAATGACAGGAAGTGTCCAGGTTGCTGTGACAATCAAATCCTCAGCTAAGCGGAAATGGAATGTCTTGGTTCCTTCATGACCTTTACTGGCCGGTGTGTGTTCTACAATAGCGCTAATGGTAGTGGTTATACTAGTAACACTGATGTTGGTTTTAAAAAATAAAAGCCATTCTTGTTAGACTGGATTGAAACTTCCATCTTCTAGGACTGTGAGAGCAGTTATTTTTATTTCCCAGCTGTAAACGTGACTTATTTGCTAATTACTAATTATATTTTTTTCTGATTCTGCGATATGAGCTGATATAGGAACTATTAAAAATGTAATGGAATAATCATTACTGCTTGATCCAAGGGTACTGAAAGAAATTGCTGTAAAATATGACATGCAGCTGCTACCTTTTTTCTCAAAACTGAGTGATGCTTGAAGCATAAGGCAGGGATAAAACTGCATTTTTGCTAAAGGCTTTGCTCGCTATAGTAGTGGCACTTAAGCACTACATTTCCCAGCATGCTGCAGACATTTATCAAACATTAATAACAACTTAAAGGACGACTGTGGTGATTTCCCTTTCCCAGATGAGATGGGGAAGGAAAACTTTAAACTGAGAAATTGGATGGAAATAGAGGCAGGAGACCCACCAATCTGATGTAAATTGTCAAAAGTGTGAAGTGCACCATGCTTTAGCACAAAAGGGAATGCATGCGCAGTATACTTATGCTATGATGATGTTCATTGTGTTGAGGTCATCATGAAGGTGACCTTCAGAGGGGTTTCTGGGAAATGTGATTTTGAGAAACATAGTGATTTTGTTGTCCGAATCCTGACAGGAGGTTATGATGCCTGTGATGTCAAAATTTCATGTTTTTTAAATGCAGTTTAGTTCCTCCAGTGGGATAGTGCAGTTTAATATGTGTGTCTGTCTATGTAACTGAGCCACAAAACAATTCCATTCATATTTGTATATTGACTGATGGGAAGAGTGTCTGCTAAATGACAATGATGTATAATGTAAGTTTGTTGATTGTGTAAATGGCTCACAACTAAATTATCTAAAGGTATGCCAGGCCTGTAGCTGGTTGGATGGTTCTTTTGATGTCTTCTAGACCTCCCACTAGAGCTTAGTGTATCTCTCCAGGCACAATCCCGTTCTATTCTTTCTGTTGTTTATTTCATTGACGCATTCATTACCTAAGTTGTATTTATATTCCCTTCTTTAATGGGCATGCTTCTTGATTCCTTTCTCAGAAAAAAAAATGTTTTCTTCTGTAAAAATATGAAAACCAATGTTTGCAAATTCAATAGAAAAAAAAATCCACTTTATGTTGTCATTTGAAAACCTCAAAAAATCCAAATGTGTATGGTTGAACCTGTTGAATTTGTCAATGTTGTATTTCCCACCAGAGGCATTTTCGAAGACAGATGTTTGTTCAGAAATGCATGACCTCTTTGTTTCTTTTTTTTTTTTTGTATCTGCGAGTTTTGCTGTTAAGTCTTGCATGTTGTGTTGTCTTGCTCTGTAGTGCTGCCAGGAATTGTGTTTTATTTTTGCCCCTGTGTTGTCTCTGTTTGTGGTTCACAGGTCCTCCCCTGCATTGTTCATCCGCCTCCTCTACCCCTGTTGAGCAGTCCCCCTCCCCTCCCCCTTCCTTTGAAGCCAATGAGAGCCAGGGAGGGTTGCTAGGTAACTGTGTGACTCAGCCAACCCGGGACTCTGACTCCGAAGAGGAGTTTGCCCCTGATTCATTCTTAGCTAAAACATGCTCTGGGACCCCCTGTGCTCCTGCCACTGTGTCTGCTCATGGTGAGTTGGTCTTCAAACTGTTGTTGCTTACTGGGAGGCTGTAGGATTCCCTGGTGGTCATGTTGCATTGCTCCTGGAAAGAGTCCTTTGCTGGGGAGTGCTGGGGATGGCTCCCCTCCTGGGCTTATCTTTTGGGGGTGAAGCAGACTGAACTCATCGCGTCTGCTCTTAAGTTGCCTCCAGGTGATGCAATCAATGTTCTTGGATAACCTGTCTTGGGTGAAAAAAGAAATCAGGAGCGATGTCACGACGTGGCAGATTTTTGCCATGAACTGGTGTGTGGGTGGCATGTCGGGCTCGCATTGCTGGTTCTTGCGGATCAGCAGTTAATTCCAGGCCCCTGCAGGAAGCTACCTTCAAAGCTGGCAAAATTCAGCTTGCCGTTTAGCTTGCAAACTCTTGAATTGATCTTTCTTTGTTCATCCCTTTCCCAGTCGATACAGCACGTTCTTCTTGTTTTTGTCACGCATGAGCAACTACGAGCAAACTCCTTGATTATAGTGGTTCATTATGAGGCCAGTCCTGGAAATGTAATGAAAAAAGTTTGCAGGAAACTGATTGATAGAATAATGAATGAGCTTTTTTTTTCATAAGTGACAGGAACCTGCTGAAGGGAAAATGCAGTACAGCCTATGTTCAGCACTTTGTGACAATTTCTATTGCAATACATGTACTGTAACAAATAAAAATTAAGAGTCTTATTGGATAGTAAAGGCAAAAGCAAAAAAAAGTCTTACCTCAGCCCTTTTGTCACCCAAATCAAGTGTCACATGACATGATGCAACTGTCACCCTCATTCATGTTGTTTTCTTTTCTCCACAGTTTAGTTTGGAGCTCATTTGAACTTCGTTGTACTCAGAGTATTGAGAGCAAAATGAAGTTGGGATTTCTCCAGCCATTGCTAGTCAGATAGATGCTTTTTTCTGTTTAATCGTTCCTGACATTCTGTGGCAGACAACCCATTCTGCCTTTGTTGACCCTCTCAGATTGGAACGGGAATCTGGCAATCTTGCCTCCGGACTGCTGTCATGGCAAATTTTATCCCTTGCCAAATTGGACCCCTTTGCAGTTTATGAAGGAAGTGTTCTGTTGCTTGGTAGCAACTGTGACTGCCGCTGAGAAGTTGAGTGCAAGCAGCTCTCGCTAACTGTGGGTATACAGTGCTCACATTTGCAGTTCTCTTATGGTTTCTTTTTTTGAACGGGCGTTCACTCAACCTATTGTGAACCAAAGCAAGAAGGGGTAAAAATGTTTCTTATTCTGTCTCCCCATCAGTGCATCATTGAATCATTTTCCATTGTGTTGGCAGAGGTTGAATTTAGATTGACACAGATTCCTTACTAATCAACTGAAAAGCGTTGAGAGTAAGTATGGCCACTGCAGCAGAGTGCTAATTCTGTGAAGATCTGAAGTGATTCTGTTACAAGAAACGTCTGTAGGACAAGTGGCTTGTTGTCTTTGAACAGCCTCTAGATTTTCATTCAAAGACAATCATAGTTATGTCATGATGTCAGCATTGATGTGAATTGGTCTTTCATAGAGAGTATATATCAGGAAAGCATATGGGGCAAATATGAACAATTTTAACGGTGAGTATAGGTATTTGAATGATAGCAGTGGTATTGATTAACAGGATCACATGATAACATAGTATAGTGTGTTTTGGATAACATCAGAGCATTACAGGCTTGCAAAAGGCCAGGGCTAGTAAAAGAGTAAAAGAGAGATTCGGAAAAAAAATGTATATATATGTTACATAGGAAAAGATTCTATGGTTGATATTTGGATTTATTTTTAGATAAGATAATTTACTTACTTACTTCCATACTTACTCCCCCCACACACAAGGCAATGCATAAAACACGTACATATGCATTCCGTTACCAGCCAGCATGTTTATATATACTTATGTCAGATAGAATCAGTTTGCCCTGGAACTGGGCCATGGCATCTTTCTGTGATAGATGGTTACATGTGTGTTCAAGCAGTACTCCTATACTGACTGTACCTGAAGTAGCTTGATGCATGAGTAGGTGGTAGAGCACCTCAAGCATCATGGAGAATCCCGTTACCCTCCCTGGTATCCTTCTCTGCAGGCCATGAAACGAAGGTTAAGGACCCGTGCCCTCTCTAACCTAGAGGAGCGGGTCGTCATTTTTGTCATCATTTGGGGAGGAGGCAAGACTCAGCACTCATATCCTGTCACGCATGCTCAACATATTTTCCTATCTGGTGATAAAAGTGGCAGTTTGTTCTGAGTGAAAATAACAGCTCAAAGCTTCTTTCAAATGCCTGCTGCACACAGCGACGAGACAATCATGTAAATAATTGATTGGGCTCCGCTGCCTAATTAAACAAAGGCTGAAATTCAATCAAATTTGAGAAGTGGACACAGCTCTCCTGGGCAGGGTAGAGGACGGTTATTGCACAAGTTGTCATTAATTCTGCTGCAGCATGCTGTGCTGGACAGTCGGCGAGCAACCTGGGGGCATTGGAGCTGAAAGAGGGTGTGCTTTTGTTTTGGAGATACATCACGTGACAAAGACCTCAATTTTAGTCGAAATGTAGGCTACCTTCAGGGTCTCAGTATGGTGTGGTCCGAAGGCATGGCCCACTTCTCTTTCCTTCGGCAAATCAGTGTCCAACTTTTAGGCTTCACAGGAAGTGGAATTCGGGCACGTGCTGTAAGCCAGCTTGCCTCTTCACAGCAACACAAACTATGGCCACTCCTCTCTTAAAGTCTTTCACTGCTTTGTATGTCAGCCAGCACCTTCGACTGCCGGTCCGTTATAGCCCATATTAATTCCTGCTTTATTGCACTGGTCATTTTTGTACCGGGGGTGTGGAGCACTTACTTGCTCAACCACTTAAATTTAAATCCTTTTTTTTTTCTCCTGCACACAAACCCTGCCATTGCCCACAATAGAATACCTCTCATCTTAATGGGCCTTTCACCTCTATTTCTGATGATATGTAAATATGCAGTAAATTATGCAAATTGAACCTACTGTTAGTTCCTACTCAGTCATTTTACATTGTTTTCTCCTCTATTAGCATAGGGCTGACAGCACAAGGACCCAGTTTAAATAATAGAGTGAAACTCTCCTATTTGTTCACTTTACCTCCACTCGAGCCACCAGCTCATGCCACCAGGCTTGTGGGTGATTCTCAGGCATTTTATGGGCAGTTTCCTTTTCCCACCTTTTTTATTTTTTAAAGGGTTAAACTGGCTGATTTGTTTTCATTTATTTTGGTCTCAAGTTTCTCATTTGCATGTTTTTGTACTCAACAACAACTGTTGTTTCAGTCCCAGTGTGAATAAAATGTTTGGATCAAAAGACGCACATTGAAAGTCTTCAGCTGTGAAGCACCATTGCACAAACACCAGCCCTGCTTCTGTTAATTGTTTGAAGAAGCCAGTTGCTGGAGTATCCGTACAGATATTTGACTGCTTGTGTTCTGTTGGAACAGATTAAGTAATATGCAACTTCCCATAACACCCACTTTATTCTAACTTGTGTCCTTTCTTGTTTTACCTCATTCACAGTGGCTACCACTAACATTTACATGAATGGATGATTATTGCCTGTCTGTGCCAGTTATAGTGAGCTGGAGTTGCATGCAAAAGAGGTTTATAGCGAAAGGAACCTGAATTTTTGCAGTCAATGATAGAGCCACAGCCTTTCCTCAGAGTCCTGTGAGGAATGTGATACAATCCGTGTGTGACATTGTGAGTTTGCTCATAAGCATCGTGGAGATGTTGCTAACACCAGCCAAGCCACAATTTTACTGCAACCAAACCATATTGTGCCCTTGTGATTAGTCTGTTGGGAATATAACTGCAATGCTCTCACGTGCAGACAGATTTTGTTGATGGATTTTGCCCCCTGGTTTTTTGTCATTTTTTCCATCTGGAATGTTGAGCAACTGTACAGTTGTCATGTTTCTGTAAAACTTCAGCTTTAATTTCCATTGGAATGAAATACATTAAAGCAGTGGGGGCCATTTTGTTCCTCAAAATGAGACAGAGTGAGACACAATGAAAGTGAAACAAGAGAAGAAAGAGACATGGACAGAGGGAGCCTATCGGGGGAATACTGGAAGTATGGTTTTTAGTGCATGATAATAAAAAACATGTTGCTAATACAATACATCAGTTGGTTTATGCCCTGCCTAGTCTGTATGTTTGTGCAGGCTCTTTGTGATTAATGAAGAATGTATTTGAATTTGCTACAGCATTATCCAAGTCTACTAGAGTAGTTACATTCCTATGGAAATTCCAACACCTGAGTCTCACAAACCTATTACATAGGAATGAGGAGTGATTTGGGGATTTGTACGGTTCGCCCTGGAGTGTAACCAGTGCCTTTTCCATTACATTCAGAATTTTTTTTAAAAAAGAGGAAAACGCAAGATTGTTCAGTCTTATCAAAAAATGTATTGTATTAAATAGAATCCATTTAGCAACAGGGGGAGTTTGCTGAGGCAATCTGCTGCATTACAATTGGGGGACATGTATAAAATGGGATCTGAATGAAGCAATTTTGAGCAGCCTCTGTACAGAGAGAATCTGTGAGCAAGAAACCCACCTTTGGGATATTGATACACCAAAAATAATTGGCACGCCAGGCATTTGTTACCCTCGAAGAGCCGTAAAATATTTGTGCGTGCGAGTAGTATTTGCTCAAGGTTATGTTTGGGCCTCCAAAATCCATTGCATTTTAAAATCAAAATGCTTAGGGTGTACATTTTGTTATTCACTTCAGTTATTCAGGGGATAGCTGTGAACTCATGCTTTATTTTCTGGGGCTTAGTTTTTTTTTTTTTCTCTTTTTTTTCAGGAGCAACCCCCCCCCCCCCCCCCCCCCCAACTCACCCAGGGGGCTAATGAGGTTGCCAGTGCTCTTAGAGAGTGCTCACTGAACCCTGTGGACATTGTGGGGGCATGTGTTTCACTGTGTCCCCTGGCTTTCTCACAGGGCCTGCCCAGTAAAGCCTCTTATGGGGAGTCTGCTCATAGGGGTGAGCTCCCCTGCTGAGCCACAGATCTTAAACACAGCAATCCCCCCTTTTTTAGCAACTTTTCAAGAAGACCAGCGTGGGGCCGGAGCGCAATTCCTTCCTGACACAGCGCTGATCTCCAGTTAAAGGGCCAGAGCCCATCCCCTCTGGAATTCATCCCCCAATAGCAGAGGTCCGGGATCAAGCTCAGAGACACCCACGATCTAGAATCATAACTGACAGCGGTTTCATTTGGACTATCTAATCGGCCAGTGTGGGAGGCCTTGAACGTGCGCGAAGGCTATCAACCGAAGGCGGTCCTGTGACACAGCATGCAAAATTTAGAGCAAAAGGGTGACTTGTTTATTCAGGCGTGATGCTCAGCGCATCAGCCCGCGGCTAACATCGAAGGTTTCCTTGACAACGTTTGTTTCTCAGCAGTCTTAATTGCAGTGGCTTTCTGTCCGCGCCCAGGTGCGTTAGATAGGAGATCTGTGCTCTGCAGTTTGGGGGCCTGGACCATTATTTTATCCCGCTTTTGTCACCTGAGGCTGAGCTGGCTTTCCTTTCTGAACAACACTAACAAGATGCGATTTGCCACACGCAGCCATGATGTGTTTTCCCTTCCGCTAATTAATAGAGGCGGGCTGGATAGCAGCAGCACCTCACGCAGGCCTTGTCAGGTGTAGAGCAGGCGAGTGCCGGGATCCGTACCTGTTGCCAGTCGTTTGTCGCACCTGTTACTTCTCTGACAAGCCCCGCGAAGACAGCTCATATTCCCGCAAGGATCGAATTTCAGAAGTTTCCAGCAGAGGAAGAGAAATTGCAAAACCCCAGACTGTGAGAGACATGGAAAGGGAGAGAGGGAGGTAGAGTCCCACTTTGTAGATGGCAGATGCCGTAGCCGTAGATGTGGCTGATCGCACCTCTGTGGGTTTGTCCTAGGCTAGGCTGTGATGGGCAGTGTGACGCAGCAGACAGTTTCACCTCCCTGCTCCACTGCAGGCGCAGAGCAGCAGTGAGGAACAGTTGGTTACCCTGGCAAGCTTTTCGGATGAATTCCGTATTGAATCACCTGCCTCATTGCTTTGATTGTGTGTCCAGAGAGGGCCATGTCCCCTTACCTGATGAGGTGTGACTCCTCCAGCTTTGGTTGGCCACCTGTTATTTTTTACATTGGCTTCTATCTCCTCTCCCCCCCATCAGCCTTAATTGAAGCAAATGGGGTATACACCATTGTGGCTGCTTATAGTTTAGAGCTGTTAAATAATTTTCAGTGACAAACACTGAATCGTGTAAATTTGCTGAAAAGGAGCGCGGGGGGGGGGGGGGGGGGGGGAGGGGGAGGGATTGGGGGGTTTGGCTCTGTCGTTCATGCTGATGCCGTGGCCTCGTTCTGGAGAAGGGGGGGAGGGGTTCTCATATTTCATCAATTATTCATCCTCTCACTGTTGATTCGCGGTTTCACCCATTGGTTGAATGCTGCCTCCTGCTCATCCTTGATGTCCTTGGAGAGCATCTATAGCCAGGGCTTAATTAGCTGGCGATGTGTGCACACTCTTACGCTGGCACTGTGACTCAGGGCACACGATGTTTTCCGTGGGAAGCTTGGCAAGGCTGGAAGCTGCCAGGATGATAATTTTGGAACGCTGGGTAGCATTCTGATTTCAGTGGCTGGATACAGAGTTCTGGTCCCGTCCATCTGGTTCCCTCCAGTAGAAATGAAAGAGACCTCCACATCCCCACCCCCACCCCAAAAAAATAAGACTTTCTCATAATGGCTGTTTTTGAAATCTTTTGTCCGTGGTAGTTGCATGGTCCAGAGATTCTTGTGAATAGCTGTGTTTTGGTCAGAGCATTTTTTTTGCAAGGGCTCCACCATGCCATTTCTCTCCTGCCTTCCAATGAAAATAATACGCTTATCCTTGGTTGCTGCTTCAGCTTTACTGTGTCAACAAAGCTGTTACGGGGGCCAAAGACTAGATCAAGGACACACACAGCCCGAACCCAGATTACACAAATCATTCGGCTTACTTCAGTGGAGGAACACGTAGGGTACCAGTGCAGTTGTCATGCAGTTTTCATTTGTCCACGAGTCCCTGGAAAAACAGGTGATAGAGACAATGTAGAGCCCATCAAAAATTTAAAACAGTTTCTCAGACAGGTACTGTCCTCATTTCACCTAAATGTTTTTTGGGGGCGTTCAATAAAGCACCTGAATTGTGTTCATTCAGTAGTTTTCCATTGTGTTACCCACATGCATGCAGGCAGTAAATCTTTTTTCAGTGCATGCATGCATACGGTAGCGAGTGTCCTACAGCTCCTCCCTTGCATGCTCTTTCATGCAGATGTTTTAATGTATCCATCTGTTTATTGGCCTGTTTGAATTCTGTCATATTTGCAAATGTTCAGCCTAATATGTTGTGGTTCAGGAACTTTTTACCTTTGAATGGGGTGGCTGGCTAACTTTAAGGGTTTTAATTTAAGAACTGCTTTAAAAAGAGTTTAAATTACCCAATGCGTCTGTATATAAAATACAAAAAACATTCATGTACATCACCCTGCAGATGACATTGTTTGAACAAATGAATCGTGTAAACCGAAGGCAAAAGCAAACAGTATTCAGATAAGGAGCCCTCATTTCCTTTTGTTTTGTATTTTTCCTCGCCACGTCTTTGTGTAGCCCTGGGAGTAACAGTGTCTTATGAATAGCAGGAGAGACAGCTCACAATATTGAAGGGCAGTATTGGCATTGCTCCGTGCAGGTCTCTATTTGCACATCGCCTTCATGCGCCTCTGTCAGGATTACAGCACCATGAGTGATCGTGGGGCCAAAAATGTGGGAAGGCGCCTTCTTAAGTAACCATCTGTCAGACTGACTAACGATATGTCGAGTGTCCAAAATAACAGCAAATAAAACATATATCTGGAATTTTGACAGCCTTGTATCCATTAATGAGTGGGTTCAAAGCGCTCGTATCGTGGGATTATTGCCAACAGATTTCCATCTCACTCATTCTGTCCAGTGAGTTTTTAATACATTTTATAATATAATTTCGACAGAGTGGAGTAGTTGGTGGGAAATAGAGAAGCAACCAGAAGGCTGTTGGGTCAGATCCCAGAGGGAACACAGCTATTGCACACTTGAGCGTGGCATTTGCATTGGCAGATATTTAGGTGTGTTAATGGATGATGCATTAAATTTTAGCCGCTGTTGGTGACTACACTGTAGCCATGAAGTGGTTAAGGCTCTCAGAGAAATAGTTTTGACAATATCATCTCTTGCACTCTTTTGCATCTCTGTTCACCTGTATTAGACAGAAACGAGTTCAGCGCCTCCTTGCATTGCCTTCGACAAACTATTAAACTGCAGCGGATAGCTTGTCAACCCTGCTTTTCTGTTGTTGGATGAGTGTCAAAGTTCAGTCAGGGCCCAAGCACAGTCAAGAAGATGCCCTCTGGTTTTTGTTTTGTTTTGTTTTATCTTTGTTTACCGGTTCTCAGAAACCGTCAAACGAGGTCTGGCGAACACAACAGACGATTTGGGTCTCTTGATAATCGACCCCCTGTTTTCTTTCCGGGAATCAGTCATCTCTCCACTGCCGAACGTGAAGGAACTGATGACGATAATAAGCAGGCCCTCAGAGCACCACCGTGTACCTGCTCTCCGGGATAATTGCCAATCTGCTGTGGTAGATACCAGCGCAGTAAAAGAGGGGAGCCCATTAAGGGCAAGAGGAAGCCTCATCGCCTTGCGCCGCCAATTGATTGATGAGTGCTTCGGCGGCCGAGGAAATAGATGGATACACTGTGCCGCCCTGCACTCGGACACAAGGCGCGAGGGCCGAGCCCCGGGCAGGGCGCGACTTCGCTGGGGGAAGAGCAGGGCACGGGGAAATGGGCAATTCCGGACCGGGTCGGCTGAGGCCAGCACAGACAGGGCCGATGATGCGCGTCCTAAACCAGACGTTTGACCTGAACTTGATTGTCTCCCCTCGGATTGTGAGGATTAGAGCTAAAACCCCTGCTTTTTCCCGCGTCTGCGGCCGTCAATTTTCCTTTCCCCTCCGCGCGACTCAGAGCGGACTCAGGAGCGTGGGCCGAGGCCTTTTTTTTCATGGTGTGTCATGTGCTGTAACACAGTGGTAATTAGTCCCCAGGGTCCAGCAGAACCGGCTCGTTAGGTTGGCGTGGAGGACCATAATACATGTGGCCCGGTCAAGTCGCGTTGCAATTCATGAACCATTTGGAACAATGGACAGTAGGGGGGTGGATACAAAGCATGTTGTGGAGGAAGAAAGATATATTGTAAACACAATTAAAAAGCAGTTTGTGTTTGTAAGTCTGATATCATTCATGTTAATGAGGCAGGGTCATCCTACACAACGCATGTCTGCGCAGGATAGATGTAACATCTCGTTTTGTTGGGTGGAATTGCAGTGCCTTTTTTGCACAACATAGTCTATGCAGTCAGATAAGGGGAATCATTCTTTAAGGTTTTGGTTTCTGGGGGATGTAATACAAAGTGATACGCACCCCTGAGTGAGGGAGAGGGAGATGTGTCTGCTTTTGAGCAGGCAGCTCAGCAGCAGCAGACACAGAGAGCTCTCAGTGTAGTGTACTGATTCCCTTTAAAACTGCTCTCTGTGAGGTCGCCAATGGTCAATAAGTTCTCTAACATTTACATTTACTTATTAAAAATGTTTACTTTAAAGCCACTTATTGATTTACTTGAATGTTTTATGTGTAGCTAAAATTTTACTGAATTTGTCTGACGTGCATTTAGCAGGTGGTCAGCTCAGTACAGGGACCTGGGAAAGGAGACCAAAGAAGCTATTTTCTTGTGCAGAGACAGGGTAGTATAGAAGGTGGGGGACCTGTGTTTCAGTGACTTTTGAGCAGACAGCAGCAGACACAGGGAAGCTCCCCATGTGTAGCACTGATTCCCTTTAAAGCTGTTCCATTCCAGAATAACTCAGAAACGCCTGAGGACCCAAGTGCTTTGCTAATGCAGGCACAATGCACCTGTCTTTACATCACACCAAATCACACACTGTGTCCACTGTCTTAGACTTACAGCTGCATTTTGCTGTCAGCGCATAGCTAGGCTGTAGCTGTGTAGTATAGTGGTTCGGAGCAGGGCTTGTAACCATTAAGGTTGCTGGTTCGAAGTAGCTCTGGATAAGAGTGTCTGCTAAATGGCAATAGTGTGTATGGTCTGTGTGGAGTTTAGGTTTAACTGAGAGACCACTGTCAAACACAGGCATATGTTGCACAGTTTGTGTCATGTCTCCTTATGTCATACGTGGTAAAATGCTAGACATAATAAGCAATACAGTCACCTGTAATCCTGATGCTATTATTGAAATCTCCATATTTCTGGAGCATGCTAATTGGATTCTCTGTTGGCTACTGACTGTTTCCTCCACAAATATTACACCTCTTGCATCTTGCACCTATTACTCCTCCGTAAATATTGCAGCATCTCTTAAAGAACTGATTACATCATGTCCTAGATTCAACTGGTATGCTGAGCACATATAATTTATTTATGAATTCATTTACCAGTGCAAAATCACTCATGATGTGGAAGCTTTTCCTTATTGCCATGGATGAACCCGGCACTAATTATGCCCAGTGCCCTTGTAGCTTGTCATCTTTGGTGACATGGCAACCTTGGCTAAACAAGGCAAATTAAGTTTATGACATTTTAATGCACCTCAATATGGGATTAGTCCCAGAGATCCTCTATAATGAGAGGAGTGTTTTAATTTATAATCGGTATTAGATAGCGTCATATTTTACAGTGACAGCAGTTGATGTCTTCTGTTGAAGAGGCGCAGTAGGACCCTGGTTTAACCTGCGAAGGTTAACTGCTACGCTTGCCAGCCGGCTAGAACCTCAGCCGTGCTGCCCTAGAATTCCCCACCAGTCAGCAGAGTTCTGCAGATCAATGAAGACGTTGTAGCATTGACGTGCGGGTGAAGATTGAATTAAAGATGAACATCAATAGGGCAAAGGAGGTTGAAATTAGCATTCAGAGACGCGAGATGTTGATGTTTCGAAGCAGGGGTGGGCAACCCCGGTCCATCAATGCCACTGGAGGTCTGTGTTCCCTTCCCATAATGCCTCTGGCCCTGTTAAGTAATCATCATTTGAATAAGAAGACTTAATTCCCTCCAGTTTTAGCTTTCACATCGAGTGTTCAAGGAAAGACAGTGGTAAAATGCAGGAGAGTTGACCACATTTTTTGTAGGAGGAAGATCACAGTCTTTCTTTCAGATGGTTCCTAAGTGTTGCCTGTGAGGTCTGAATGGGAGATTGAACCCATGACCCACTGAACCACCCAACATAAGTCAACAGTTAGCATACCGTGTAAAAGGCCTGGACCCCTCATTTGGGCAGGCTATTGAACCCTTGGCATGACTCCAGGGGGCAACGCCACCATCTGTAGCAGACCTACACACACACACCACACAGAGCTTCATTACCTAAGCTCCCAGATCATTTCTAAGGTTTATATCATAAATGCAGAATTTGCAGTAAAAGACATCTGTGAATTTCAGTGCTGTGGAACAACAGAAAAAAAGCAAAGAACCAACTATTTTCTCATAGAGCAAGGCCTAAAAGCCTAAAGCCATGCAACAGCATTTTATCACTGGAAATGAATCACAAACAGGTTGTCTGCAGTATCTGTTTCACCCTCCGAAAGCTGGATTAGCCTGATAATGAAAACATAGTTGATAATGACGGATTGTCACTGTCAGAGATAAATAATAGTGTTTGCCGGAATATCTCAGCCAGAAGTGACAGGCCCTTCAGTTTTTCAGGTGTCAGCTTAAGAGAGCATTTATGCGTGGCAGCCGACAGCGGATTCCCCCGTCGCTCACCTGACCAAACCGCGCCAGGTGGCGAGATGCGCCACAAACCGGCCTTGCACTGCTGATCAGTGCACACATGTGGTAAATGGGGGGGGGGGGGGGGGGTTTATTGTTGTTTTTTTTCTCCTCTATCGTCTCAGAGTGACAGACGTAGGCAGAAGGTAAACATTTGTGGAGGGAATGGCCGTACTGGGGAATGTGAAGAGCACTGAAGAGAAGTGATGTTGCTAATGGCAGGGGTGGGGGGGCAGCTGCTGCGTGAAGGGAGGGGGGTTCTCTCTGGAGTGCCGTAATAAACAGCTCTTTGAGTTGGAATGCGTATGGCTAATGCACCAGTCTCTGTGAGAGCCGGCCTCCTAATTAACCTGCTTCCATCAGGACATTGAGGCCAGAAGCAGGCCAGCTGTCTGATGTAGGATGACAGGTGAAACCGCTGGTCTTTATAGCGTGCTGGCTCTAAATTACAGCCCCTCTAATACCAGCCCCCCCCCACACACACAATGATTCCGCACACCACACCTCACAGGGTACAGGATATATTACTTGATCCATGGATTGAGCAGATCTTGCGCTTAAGTAGATTTAAGTAAGCGCGTTGGCAAACAGGTTTTAGTAAGTAGCTCATTGATTCAACGGGGCTGTAGTTTTTAAGGTATTGCCAGTGAATGTTGACCCAACTGCTGGGGTTGAAGGGTTATACAGAGCTCCAATCTGAAAAGGTTTCAGTGAACCTGTGACCAGATTGTGTTGCTAGATTTATTAAGAATGTGCTCTCTCTCTCTCTCCCTCTCTCTCTCTCTCTCCAGTCTCCCAACTGTGAGATCTGCGATCACTTTTATTACTGGAGTCGTAACTTTGAGGGCACTTCAGCACTTTCATAGTCAATGTCCTGAGTTTTCTGCTGATCCATGGTCTGCTGCATTTGCAGGAAAGTGGAGCTGAGGAAGTGCCTGGTGCTCTTTGTCCCTTACAGTCTAGCAACACTGAATAGCAAGCGATGCCGACACAACTTTTATAACCCTCACAAATTTTGATTTTTGCTTGTGAAAAATTAATTGAATCCCATGAAGAGGGTGGGTTGTCACATTTTTGTAGGCCTGTAACAGAATGAGACCTGTCTCAAGAGGACTGCCGTAAGTCCGCTGATGTCAAAGCAGAATTAAAAGGAAATTGTGGATTATCGGTTTGTTTCCATGATGTCCTCGTTAAAAAGTTCCAGTTGTCTTTTTTTCAAATTTGTGGAGTTATGCAAAACATGAAAAATGTATGACCATTTTGTTCTTCACAAGTATTTGCATATGGATTACTATAGTGATTACTGACATTTTCATGATTGTTGTAGCACTTTTAAAGTCAGTTTGAATGTCTATTCAGAATAGCAAGATGGGAACTGTAGCAATGATTAATACATTGCCAGTTTTGCCAAAATGTGATAATGACTTTTTTGTTTATGTTTGCTGTTGTGTGTGAGGCCTTATTCGATCCACAATTGTAACTTAACCTTGAAGCTCGTTCTATTTAAGGTCATCTCCCAAATGAGTAAATGTTAATGTAAATTGTAGAATTGGGTAAATTCCTTGTTCAGTGTTTGTCATCTTGCTGTATATTTATGAAAGGCAGGTTTCTAGAGATTTCAGAGGGAGAGGGCCCTTTTAGCTGTGATACCTTAATACAGACCTAGGCCCAAAAAAGCCATTGGTGACTGAAGCCGAGCATCACAGTGGTGATGGATGTCATCTGGCAGAAGTGTAATGGCGGCACTGGCGTCTCCCTCTGTCCCATTCCAGACAGCGCCTTTCAGAACCACTCCCGGCTCCGGACGCCCCCGCTGCCGCTGTCCCATTCGCATTCACCTGGCCAGCACCAGGCGGTGTCCGTCAACTCCCTGAACCGAGGGACCTACACACCACGCAGTAACCCCAGCCCTGCCCCCACTGACCACTCCATCCCACCGGAGGGCCCCACCAGTGCCCAGGATTTGGGCAGCACGCAGGACAACTGGCTCCTCAACAGCAACATCCCCCTCGAGACCAGGTAACCGCCACCGGGGACAAAACTCACCCCATAATAAGAGGCTTATGCTACGCCTCTGATTTTCCGTTGGACCCTGACCAGTCTGAAGCTCCCGTCGTCGGGCTAAGTATGGCCCTCCCGCATACAGTTCTTGTCGACCTTACTCTGTCCACTTCAGTTCATCTGCAATGTGTGATGACTTTGGAGTTAGGGATTTAGGAAGGCTTTTCTGGTCTTTTTTGGTTTGTTTTGTACACACTTTTTTGACTTTAAAAGGTTATATGGGAAACAAAACAAAAACAAAAAAACTTGCTTGCTTAACAAGCCATTGAAGCACACTGAAGTTAGATAGAACAGGGGTCTGTGTCTTAACCCCCCCCCCCCCCCAACAGACAACATACTTCATAAAAGTGAGGATTTCCCCCTCCCCTCTGCATGCACCGGCCAACATCCTTCTTGAACGTGATTCGCTGTGGAACAGGAGAAAAGCACTTTGCTTTGTTGCTCGCACAATGTTAGAGGCCCTGACAGGCCATGCTGGGGTGCTGAATTCCATCTGCTGGAGCCCTTGTTATCGGAGTGGATGTGAAGCAGTCTTTTGTGAAAAGGTACCTTCAAGATCCTGGGACAGGGCTCCCTCCCCCCTCTCCCCAAACAAAGGGCTTTAACACACAGCCGTGGGGTCGGTTTGAAACCAAATACCCTTCACTTCACCCATCCCAGCGTGTCCTTCAGTAAGAGGAGGCTCTCCAGTGATGGAAATCAGCACACTTCAGATGTACGAGGGAGAACGTCTGTTTCCATTTTCCTCGCTCCCTCTTTTTTGGTACGTTACTTATTTCCTTAGTTCTGGCATTTATCCACGGTGCCTATCCATACACGGCTTCCATTTTGCACATTATCCGTTTTAACGGCGGGTGCAGTGGAGGTTAATATTCGCAGCTGCTTGTGTACTTCACATTTTAAACGCCACTGCTGAAGGATGCACGCTGCTTGGGATGCTATCCCCTCTGGGATTTGAACCACCAATGATGTGGTTGTATGTCCGGTTTATCAAACGCTGCTCTGTTTATGCACAGCTAATGATGCAGGACTTGGCAGGAATAAACCAAATGCACAGGTGAGGTTTATATCACAAGCCGAAGGGGAGGTTTCTTTGGTTACATTAGAGGGACCGGGCTTTTAACTGAAAGATTATAGGTGTATCTCCCTGGCGGACCATTGCTGTTGAAACCTTGAGCAGTGTATCCAAACTGCTTTAGTCCATATCAAACTGTAAAAATGGATAATGAGTAGAATATGCGCTATATAAATCAAAATAGACAAGGGTTTGATTTAAGTAAATAAGTAGTAATTGTACAATATGTCTCCAAAACTAAAAGCCCAGCATGCCTCTGAGAGGATTTAATGGGGTTTAATGAGGTTTCACTTCACTCTGGCTTCAGACAGACAGGGTCTCTCTAAAGTTCGCCACCAGCGGAGAGGTCAGAGGTCAGGGCCAGTTGCAGACGAGCGGAGACAAATGTGCGCTTCAGCGACAGAGATGCCGCGGGACTCCAGAAGCTCGTTCCCCGACGCTGGGGCCTGGTAGTAACTACCTGGCACTTAGGAGACTCCGGCTGACAGCTGAGTTACGGAGTTGATTTAGTGGACGATTACACCGGCCACAGCGTTCCAGGCTGCTCTTCTCCACACGGCCGCCGGCGCGTGTGAGCATCCGCTCAACGGGAAAATGAACATTAACGGCGGACTGCGGATCGACGGTTAGCGGCCTGATGAGTGATTATGCGGCGCGGATGATTCCCAGTCATTCCCCGTGCAGGTATTCCCAGAGGCGGGGGAGAACACAGATGGCGTGTGACACGCACAGCAGCAGCGGGAGACTGTGCCCATGCAGTATGGATTAACGGTCCTGGCAAGCCTTTGTCAATAATTACTGTGCCGCTGTTCAAACGGGAACTTTGAGAGACGTCGCCTGACATTTTCAATTTGGCTGAAGCTAATATAATGCCTCTTCTTCCTATTTTTTCGAAGGAGGAACTCAGTGGCCCTAATAAATTCCTGGTTTTGTGGGCTTAACCCCAAACCTCTCTGGAGGGCTGCCAGCAGACGTTCTCGCATCTTCCTTTTTCAATTCCATCTCGAAGCGTTCCTGCCAGGGCTCTCTTGTTCATTAAAAGCACAATTTGCCTCCCTGAGCTCGGGGCTCAGTAAATAGACCCGCAAACCAACCTGGAGCAGACAGAAAGAAAGCAGGTCTTTTTCTCCTGTTCCAGTGGACACGTTCGGTATGCACATAGTACGTTGACAGTTCATTTCCCCATGGCATTGTGTCAGCTCTCCCTTATGGAATAGCACTTTTCTGTACCACATTATATTGCAGCCACATAAATGAAAATGCACAGTGTTATGGATTTCTACAGGGAGACGATAACCTGCTGCCCGAGCTTTGTCAAGACCAACAATTTCAAAGCCCTCCTGTTCTGTTTTAAAAGTCTGCGCAAGGCGCAAAGGCTCGTGGGAATGTGTTCGTGATTGTGGCGTGGGAGTTGTGAGTTTGAGTTGCTGCACCGTTCATGAAACAGTAGAATGTGCGTTAACTTGAAGCCTTGATTGAACGTGATGCATTGTTTTCTTTCAATTACAATCTCAAAGGAGCCAGAATACTCTATTGTTTATCAGAGAAGAGCAAGACGCTTTCAGAGAGGGGCAGGGATCATTCAATACAAGGTATGGGGCATTCTGGGAAGGCCCAGTGTGCCTTCTCTAAACATGGTCCAAGGAGAGGTAGATGTTGTCTCACTGATATGTCAACAGTGGTCTAGTTCCATAAGGGTTTATTTTCTTATTTTTTGTGATATTTTTCCCTGTTTTTTCCTTTATTTCTTTGTTTTTGCCTTTTTGTGTTTTGTGCATTGTCGTTTGGTGGGCACGTTACTTTGTCTTGACGTGTCTCTATGGCTGTGGTTTTGTGTTGTGTACCTCACATGCATGTCTCACTGTAGCTTCATTCATCTTTCCATCTGTGTGTAGAAACATAGCAAAGCAGACATTCCTAGAGACTTTGCAGGACAACCTTATTGAGATGGACATTCTGGCGTCCGCATGCGGCGATGCTGCATACAATGACGGGTACGTGACAAGGCCTGCTCTCAGTGACAGTTAGGATTGAATCTGCTTTGCCATGCAAAAATAAAAAAGTGATGTGTTTATTGTAGCTCTTTCAGTTTTTACAGGGGTTATGCTTTTTTTAAATTTTCTTTGGAGAGTTAAAGCTGAAGCAAGTATCTCTGTAAATTCATATATTGTACTTTTTCATGTTATGCTGATTGAACTTAACTGGTACATTTAAAACTTGCACCTATTCAATGTAATGAGTCAGTCAGAACTCATTAAGTCATCTACTGATCTTTGTTTTCTTACTGGATCAAGGGTTGGGGTTGGTGTGCTGATGCCACAGGCACCCATATTGTGAGGCTCAAAAATCAATGTTACATTAATTTGGGCTGTTTATCAGCTGACTGTTTTCATTACATCAGTTAACAGTTTTTGCATTATTTGTCTCTATTATTTAGAAAATGAGATAATCAAGCCTGTCAGCAGAAAGATGTAAGGTGCCTCGCCAGATGTGAAATTCTGAATTGCAAATTAAACACACTGAGAGCCGCAAAGTGGCTTCAACACCCCTCAACAGCTACAGCTTGACCCTTTTATCCAGTATAGTAACAGAGATCAGTGGGGTCATCCTCAGAGGAGCCCATGTCTGGTCAGTAACTAGAGGCCTGCCATTGTCTCCATGGCTGTCCTCATGGTGACTGAACAACACTGCACTAGGCTGTATCTGAATAGACCACGTGCGCCATGAATTTCAAGAGTAAATAAATGCATTCCATCAAAAGCTTCGCTTAAGCCTAATATCCGGGATGGGAACTGTCAGTGCTGTGATGATTTTTAAAACTGTTTTTGTAAACAGGGCTGCTGAAGCCAGGCTCTGCTGTGGTTGGTAGTCTAGTGAGGTAAATTTGATACAGATTCCTACTGGGTAGGCTTGGTAATAGACTCAGCAGCGTCATGAGCACAGCAGCTGTACAGCCTCACAAGAGGAACAGAGGGCCCTGGGTCTGTGACGCAGTTACTGACCAGTTAATGGACTCCCGCTCTCGCAGTGCGTGAGCCACGAGGAAGACAGGTTAACAGTAGCCAGGTGGTGGCGTGCTGTTCAGACGACCCTGTGTGTTTTCTTTTCCACAGGCACTTCCTGTTCAAGCCGGGCGGGACCTCGCCCTTATTTTGCACGACGTCGCCGGGGTACCCCCTGACCTCCAGCACGGTGTACTCCCCGCCCCCGCGGCCCCTGCCCCGGAACACCTTCTCGCGCCCCGCCTTCAGCCTCAAGAAGCCCTACAAGTACTGCAACTGGAAATGCGCGGCCCTCAGCGCCATTCTCATCTCTGTGCTGCTGGTCTTCCTGCTGACCTACTTCATCGGTGAGCGTCCCTCGCTTTTCCTTCCAGGACCTTCTGCATTAATGCTGGGGGACAGCGCAGTGGCTGCTGCTTCAGTCCCCTAGTGAGGAGCTGCAGTCACAAGCACACAGGATTGCGAAGCCTGAATCGCTCCGGCACAGTGTCCAGGTATATCAATGGATGTATTGTGTGTAACTGAATAAATAGCAGGGATTATGCCGAAACCATACTCTCGAATAGACTGCTCTGACACCCCTCATTTCACTAGGAATGAAAGGAAAGTGGTGCCCTTCCTTACCCAATTTGCTTTCAGCTCATTTAATCAGGCCACAAATGGGCACAAAGGCAGGCCTCCCCCCAGTTTTGATATCTGATATTGTCATGTTTTTTTGAAGATGTTTTATGCTGAAGCATTGGTTAAGTGGATGAGTCAAGCAGGATAAAATAAAATATGCTGCTTTCTTATCATTTTTTTTCTCACGCATGCGTGTTTGTGTGTGCACTTTTTTAATGTGCATACACGTTATAACGCTCTTACCATTTCTGGGGAGTATCAGAGTATCATTTCTACTTCGATAACTTCAGGGTAGCAGTCTTCACATGCAGATTTAGCATTTCACAAGTCGGTAGATATACAGTGAGGAAGTGCAACACACAATACAACACCTTGAAAAAGTTTGACTCAAGAAGTTACTTGACAAAAGCTGTGTTTGAATTATCCCCGCAGTCTGCAAGTTTGTGAAATGGCGGGGAGGGGGTGGGGAGGGAGCAGTGGCTGCACCACAAGGCTCAGTGTCACACATTGAAGTAGATGGGTTGTGAAAATGCCTTTCTCTGGTCTCCTCTGCTTGATACCGAGTGGGCTCGCCCGCGGCCGTCTAGGCTCCGACGTGCCCGCTCTGTCAGGTGAAATATTACATAACTGCCATATCGCTTATTTCATTTGCATCTGCGATTGGAAACACGCCCCAGGGCTGGTCCCTTATCCTCCGCCCATCATCTGTGTATGACAATTAACCCATTACCTTGCCTGCTTTCTTTTCATAGAGTGTACAGCCGGTGGCAGCTTGGCCAGTACATTGAAGTTCATGTGTGTCTTCAACCAAAAGCCCAGGAAAACGAGCATACATTTTCACACATGCCTTCATAAATTACTATTTTTTTCAGACTGACTTGATTTAGTTAAAAAATGACTAGTTAGTTCTGTCTAGCTTTAATTCGTATTACTGTTAACTTTATGATATACATGTAAATGACTGAGATTCTATTTAGCATATAAATTGGTCGAGCCATAGATTTCATCTGGCTCAGGTGTGAGAGCAAATAAGATGGTGTGTCGGCTAATGTGGGGGAAAAGAGTGTATGAATTCTTCCAGTTAGAGAGGAGGAATTTGAAGGCTCAGTCAGCGTAGCCTCCATCACAGAGATAAATAGTGTTCTTCTCTCAGATACTAATAAATATGTATTATAGCGCAGCGATGATGATACAATTTGCGATTTCTGCCTTTCCTTCAGGGTGGCTGGACACAAGTTTTTTTATTCAAATTCCAAATATAGAGCACTTGTCACATGTCGAAAAGGCACATTTTTGCCACAGAATTTTTTTCAGTTGAGAGCTTATAGTGTCAGTTATTAATGGGGATTCTCATGGATTTTCTTCATTCTACTGCAGGGATCAAAAATTTTCAAATTTGTAGTGAGAGGTTGATGTAAATTAATCTAAACAGGGAAATGGAAACTTTAAAGGAACAGGTATGACTGAAACCATGCCTTGAATCAGTCTTGCTAAAGGGAGGCATTCTCTTCGACATGCTTGGGAAACTCCAGCTTGGCTTTGCTCCGAAAATAACTTGTACCATTTGTGACCTGGCTGAGTGCCAGAGTAACCCACTAGGCCAATACAGCTTAATTACGGCACATAATTACTTTTTAAAAATGTAATTATTAACGTTCAGGTCCTCTCCCTTCGCACCTGATATAACCGCTTTCAAAACTAAACGTCGCGACAAGGAGTGGATTCCAAATCAAGGCCATCTTTAAACTGAGCAATGACAAGCAGGCAGGCGTATGTAGTGCCAAGTGCAGTTAATTATTGAGGCCAGTAAGTGGAAACACTGTCACCATCGTCTGCCGAGTCCCCTTAAGAACCTGGTGACGGATGTTCCGGCTCCCCCACATGGTTTCCCACTTTGCCGCCTGTAACGGCTCGTTTATAGAATCAGATTGTTTGATGTGACCGTTACGTGCCATCTTCTCTGTGGTGATCCCCTTGTAATTGGGATTGTCACCTTCACATGGCTGAGGTGTCCTTGGGAGTGCAGTCTCAGGGACCTGCACATGCACGTGTCCCTGCATTTTGTCAGCGTGGGAACCATGCGCTACATGCGCATGTGTCTGCGATGCACTGCATTAATATGTGTCTGTAGCCTGCTTTGAATTGAAACATGTGCTAGCATGCACTACAGGCAATGTGTTTGCAGTAGCTACTTGGTAAGGCCTGCTTGTTCTGTTTATTATTGGCATAGCTGTGTATTTGCGTTTCATTGTTTACCAGCCACATGTTATACAGAACTGGTGCCACTCATTGAGAAAGTAACACCTGCTGCTTATCTGTAAGAGCACTGGGGATGGACATGATAAATACCGTGTAGTTCTGTGCTGTTCTGTTCAATGTCTAGCGAAAGTATAAAATTAAAAAGTTGAAATTGAGTTGTTTAGAATGTTTACCTTAGTTTTATTTTGTTGAAATGTTGATTTGTTTCACAGGTCAGCTAATGTAAAGGCAGGCTAGCTGCCAACAAGGCTCAGATTCAGTCTAACCACAACAGACTTTGTCCTTTATGCTACATAAATTCAGCAAGTAAATAAGGTAAGCAAGTGTTCACATTTTTTATTTCTTTGACCGCATTATTCATTCATTTCATTCGCTGCCAAACTCATAACATTGGGTAAAATAAAAAAGTGTTATTTTCCACTCATAGAGAAGGACAAAACATTTTGTTGTTAAATTTAATTTGGGCGCAAGTGAATTACAAAGAAGTATTAGAGCATTTTCTCTTGATCTGTGCCCTGCCATTTGAGAAGCAGCCATGCTAGCATTATCCAAGCCAGGCTTGTTTTTTTCCCCCTCAGAGTTTTATTATAAGCGGAAAGAGTTTAGCTCTTTTGGTTTACTGACACGTGTTCCTGCTGAGAATATACTTTTTCATTTTGTATTTCTCAAGAATCAAATTTTCATTCCTGTGTTGCTAGGAGATATAAGCCCAGCCACTCTTGGCTTGGAGCCGTCCTGAAAATGTGCAATGGCGTTTGTGTGACTTAAGCATAAAAATGCAGATGGTTAAAAAAAAAACAACAACGAAGCAGGTACCTCCTTCATTTTCACTGTTTTCAAGCCAAGATCTGCAATAGCAAAGAAAGGGGAAAATTAGGTGACAAGCAATTGTGGAAGCAGTTTTTTTCTTTCTTTCTGTTTTTTTGGAAAACACATTGATAGTAACCATGATTAACAATGCCTGTTACGTAAGTGTCTCGTGTTAAGAAAAGAAGAGGGATAGCACATATGCCTCTCACAGGATGCTTTTGTGTTGTAATATGAATATATAGTATTCTTTTTTCCTGCAGTGGCATAGGTGCAGGTTATGACAAGGAGCCAACTGCCAAAATGTTAAGCAACAGCTGTGGCCCTTAAAATTTTAATACCCCCTTCCCTTGAAGGGAATATTGTACTGCTTCTACCTGTTATACTCAAATTCCCAATCTGGTAATTACAACAACTGAACTAAGCCTTCATGTCCAGAAATTTCCACTAATGCTTTGACTGGAATATAAACCAGAGTACGTGTTGAAGTGTGTCAATGACAACGGCTCTTTTGAGACATACCATCTAAACACCTTTCCGTAGGAGGTGTGGATGCAGGTGTTGTTTTATGGAGGAATGGAGAGCAAATTAAATTGGTTTATTAAATGAGGATACTAATGCTGTCAGACCATCCCTCCACAATGTCGTCTTCCTCACTTCAGTGTTTAGTGTCAAACTAGACTCAACAAAGTTCATACTAGATCAGATCGCAGATGAGCTGATGACAATTATACGTCCAGTAGAAAAAGCCTCACAGCTTCCCATGGTGACCTTCAGAGACTCGCCAGCAGCAGTTTGGTCACAGAGACGCTTGAAGTATAAACTATGTCTGAGCTTTCTTCTTTCTTTGTGAAGGATACTCAGGGCAGTCCTGTGAAAAAATCCATAGTTTACAATTATAGTGCATTAGTAAAGTACTTTACATTGCAGCAGCTTTTTTTTTCTGGAAAGAAGGCAACAATTGTTTGAACATGGATCCCAGGGAGAGTGTTTATCAAGCACCAAGTATCATGCAGACAGAACCCAAATACCAAGCTGTTTATATGCCTGGATTGTCCAGCCAAACATATCTCCTGGGTTTCTGGTAGTTTCACCCAAGGTGCCTTTTTAATGGAGAAGTCTAGAATAGTGTACTGTTCATATTCAGCTTTCTAGGATCATTTCCACAGGTACTATGCATATTAGAGACACCCCTTGTATATTGAAATAAAAGGGGGGACTTGTTGGAAGAACTGGGAGTGCTTGGATGCAGGTCAGTAAAGAATGGGCTCTGCAGAGAGGCTATTGCTTGGACACTTGGAGCAAAACCCCCTCCATCCCCTTTGATGCCTTCCCTTTGCCAGCACACTGCTGCTGTCCTCTGTCTATGTCTCTGCCTGGTCTGAAGCTACAAATCAAGGGGAACGCCTCTACCAAAGCCAAGAAAACGACAGGAGGGCCAAGCCAGGCCATCAGTCTCTCAGCGATTCAGTCTGAGTCTGACAAAGGCCGTTCCAGAGCCACCCGAAGTTTTAGTGGGAGCAAGGGAGCAGGCTCGAAAAGCAACTTCATTTCCTCGTGCCTCACCCGGTCTCGTGAAAGCTCGCCCCATATCTCTGATTTTATATCTGTCTATTTCCTTTCAGCTGGAGAGTGAAATTGTTCTCACTGTGGGGGAATGCAAAACTCCTTTTCATAGAAACTGATCGTGGAAAGATTTGGAGGCGTTTTTCGAAATGGCTATTGATTTAGGAAATTGCATTCACCCTTTATTGCGGCTGTATGAAAAGACCTCGTAATTTCAGCCCAGACATTTAACAGAATCTGAATGGGGGAATTAAAAGAGTGTTGCAATCCAATATGCCGGTAATTAATGGAAGGTTATCCATTGGAGAATATCAGTACCTTCCATTTATCACACCAGGGTTGATCTATAGCATGTCAAATGCACACCACGGTTTCTCACTTGCAATTTAGGTGCCAACAGTTAAATTAGAGCAAGCAGGGGTCTGCCGATTCAAAGGATCATTGATTAGTAAACCGGAATATAAAGCGAGAAGAGGTATTGTTATGAATGTGGCTAAATGAAGCACTTCATTGAACCTGTCGTTTTGTTTTGGTTGGGAAATGGCACCAATGTTCAAAGCTTTTACATTGATGAAGGGTTTTCTGTTCATAAGACCCTACTTTGTGGCCAGTGCTGTTCCTCCCTGCCCAATGAGCCTGTGTGTTTCCAGAGTTTGGACATACATGAAAGGCAACTCTTACACAGGGTGGACTATAAGTATGTGTTCATTGTCTACCAGTGTCAAAAATAGTAATCTTGAAGTTATTTTAAATTATTCCCACAGATTTTCAGTTTCATAGTGTAGTATAGTGATGTATTTAAAGCCAGCATTTGATTTTATGAGTAGCAATGTGGGGCGATGCAGTGAAAAATGCATAATGCTTCCTGAATTTTTTCAGGTGGCTGTTAAAAAGGAGTTGCCAAGCCATTGGCATATTTTCCTCCTGTCAGACCTTAATTGGCTAGATAACTTGCAGCCAATTAAATTCTGACAGGAGGAAAATGAAATGCAGAAGTAAATGAAGTATTTGTTGGATAAAGAAAGACACACATGTTGCTCAACATAAACCTTTTAATCCGGATGCTCATTTTGCATTTCCTAATTGATTTGCCGGGCTTTTTAGCTGAAAGCTGTGAGGGGGGGACAACAGGCCAATAAAAGAGCTGTAGTGCCTTTCCTGAGCTTTTCTGCTGACTGGTGCGATTCGTAGCCTGCCTCTTGCTTCAATAAGCTTGTCTTGTCCATTCTTCTGTGGGCCATCCATCATGGTTGGCCCCTCCCCCGCTCCCTTGTCCCGCTCTCCGTCCTCGTCTCCCATCGGGCATTCCTTTTGTCGACCTTGTGAAAAATCGTTGTGTCTCCCTCTGTCTTTAGCATTCAGACACCCCCTCCCCTTCCCTGTTTCCTGCTGACTTGATCACATCCTTGTGACCCAGGCCGTGGTAGAAATTAGCAAGGTAATAGTCATGAGAGGGGGGAGCTCCCCTGGGGCCCTGAATCCTCAGTGTTTGGAAGACCTTTGTGCCCCCTTTTACCCAGCACCCATCCCTTCTGTGCCATCTCTCCTCTGAACACAACTGTTGGCACAGCACTTTTTGTTTTTTTGTTTTTTTCGGTGTTTTGTTCAGAAGGTGGAGTTTGAGTGCAGTAGATGATTCTCTTGTTTTTCTTGCTGTGTCAGCACTTTAAAGTTCACAGGTTAATATCTGTGTCAGCTCAGTAATGTGTCTACTTTCTCCTCCCCCCTTCTTGGTTTACATTGTCACAATAATCAATTTTCTCAGTCAGAAAAATAAAGGTTCTGTTAAACTCAGCACTGTGTTTTTGGGGGGTTCAGTAATGGAAGATTGCACTAAGTGATAGCTGTTTTTTTTCCCTCCCCTGTTATCTTGTCAAAGTGTTAGCCAGGGTTGGGTGATTGCAGTTCTGAGGGGCCAGTGGGAACCACTTTCCAATTAATTTGATACAGGATCAAATTACCTGTCCTTGAGAGCCTGATTAGGTTACTTAATAAAGGTTTTAAGGTGGATACGAGGTGTGCCCAGTGAGGCCGACTCTGGAGGACAGGCGATATCAGCCTGTCCTCTAGCTTGTCGGTTGCGGGATCCGCAGCTGTAGAGGGGGTGGTGACGGTGTCTTTGTGTTCCTGCTGCAGTCATGAACCTCTTTGGGTTGAACTGGCACCTGCAGCCCCTGCAGAGACAGATGTACCAGCTGGCGGAGGAGGGGGAGGGCGGGTCCCCCGTGCCCACGGACCTCGGCCTGCCCCCTCTGGGGAACACTGGCCTGGAGCTGCCCGACCGGAAGGGCAAAGACTACGGTAAGGAACTCAGTGGGGTCCCGCTCACTTCATCTCGGGCCTTCCTGGAGCTGGCAGCTAGTTTTATTTCCTTCTGTCTCATTCCCAGAGACATGTGGTGGGCTGGCTCTGCACCAATGACTCTTAAAAACCAAAGCCCTCGCTCTTAGCATGTGAACTGAAAGATAAGTGTAAAAACACTGTAATCATATAAACATTAGGTGTTTAAACATTAAATTCACTGTTTTTGTGTGCATGTTTTACTCACATAAGCATGTTAATATGTCCAAAAAATGTTCAAAAGAATCAGTCAGATTAAATATTTTAGGATGGGGGTAACCTGATTGTGGTCCTGCAATGACCAGAACAGATTTGGACAGAGCCCCTGATCGATATTTGGGGAGTCTCTCCCTCCGTGAAGCATGAAAAATCAGCCTGACATCGACAACACCTAACAAGGTTCATGCAGGAGTGACATAGACTCCCCATACAAACCACAGGCTTTTGAGGGAGCTGAAAAAAAGCTGAAGTCATTACGATTTGTCATCCAGTCCTTGACCGAGACCAGCTCCAATGTGCTGCTGAAATCTGCACTGTAATCCAATGAAAAGTCCTGAAAGTTGCTGGGAGTGGAATAATATGATTTGTTCCTGGAGGAAGATGCCTACAGCTTTAGGGATTCAGTTACCCGGGACTGAGTAGGGGATGGGGGGGGGGGGGGGGGGGGGATTAACAGCTCTGTCCCCTCCAAAAGTGGAAGCGTTCCTTTCATCTCTTAATTTGGGCTCTTTTTCCTGGCAGTAGAAGAAAGCAGGCAAACAGCTTGGCATGAGCCCCGTGGTACAGAAGGATATACGCCTGGAAAAAGTTTGTCCTCTCACTGCGCCTAACAAACGGTGCCAATTTAGCCAATGCTAATTGCTGCAGGCAGCAGACAAAGGTGAGAGATCAGCTCCACCATTACCATATATATTAATCCCGGAGCTGGCAGTCTCAAACGCTGGGCTGGCGAGCGACTGCGTGAATGGTGGCAAGTGTACGTGAAATCCTCTGGGGAAACTGCCTTTTCTGACTGGCAGAGCAAGCTGAAAGGAAATCAATAGCCATGGCTTTCTAATTCTGCATTACAGTGTACGGATGTCAAGAACAATATGGCAAATCAGCCCTGTGCTTACACGAGCAAGGCGCGTTTGTTTAGAGGTATCCGTGCCTGTCTCACACACGTGTGCTTTTTGAAATAGGTTTTTTTTTTTGTTGTAGATCGTGCCATAACTTCCCCATTTGAATCAGAAACAGGAGAATCCTGGTCCATTTATGTAAGGCTTATGTCATCTTAATATTGTGATCTAAATGCAGTCGACTTTTGACACTCTTTTTGGCTGCAGTAAATCGCAAACCCAATTTGTCTTTTATCGCGTGAAAGGCTAACCGAAATCTGAAATATGCATATTTTGACATAATGAATTTAATCTGGATTGATTTGTGAATTTGTTATCTTAGCCATTAAATTGGGGAGGTAGAAGTGCGTGTCGACTCTGAAATGACACTTTCCAAAGGATGAACTGCTGAGGAGAGAGCAGACTGCCATCTGCCTGACTGAGAAGAGTTTGATCCCACATCTGCCTGCAAACCCTTTTGGGTTCTGCCGTGTGGGTGTCAGCTTGAAGTGAAGTCACTGCTGCTGAAATTGGACCCCAGCACATTTACGAGATGATAAGGCCCTGTTGAGTTTTTGCAACAATATCAGCTTTTTTTTAACCCAGTTTAGGTTCATTCATGCAGTTGTTGAAAGCTTGATATTTAGCTATGATGGAATTATTTTTACTTATTATTACTGATTTATTTGGCAGAGGCTCCTGTCCTTGGCACCTCCCAGAGCATTTGAGGATGGAATTGCACAATACAATTAATCAAAATTACGAAGTGCATCAAACGAAATAAGAATCATAGTTGCTGGTTGTAGATTACCATTAACTACATACAAGGTAGCAGAGGCTGTTGAGCGACTCCTCCCTCCTGGTCATGGAAAAGCAGCAAGAACACAGAGTGCACTAAGGACTCATGTTGATTTTTCCTGTATAATACAGTATATTGATGAAGCAAAATTTTTATTGTTTATTGGCTGATGTGTCATTTACACAAATTGATGGTTGTGATGCAGGCAAACCAGACAGCTGGTTCCCGGATGACAGCTTTGTGGACATGGGCGAGATCGACGTGGGCCGTAAGGTGGCACAGGAGGTCCTTCCCGGGATATTCTGGAGGTCCCAGGTGTTTGTCGATCACCCCATGTACCTCAAGTTCAACGTTTCTCTGAGCAAAGACGCCCTGGTGGGGATTTACGGGCGGAGGGGTCTGCCTCCATCACACACGCAGGTGAGCGGGCACACACATCAAGCTTTTCCAGTCATTCAGAAAGCATTATTTAGAAAACTGTTTGTATACGACAGATCTCTTTAAGTGCAGGCTGTTATTGAATTAAATCATCTTGAAGGTCTCTTGAAGGTTAAGTGCTTGTGTCTTACAAAAGACAGGCAGTGTTTTAGGATTTTCTTCCCTGTATTGATCCAGAAAAAAAAACAAATGCAGAAATGGATTAATTGGGGGCTTGTAAATGAAAAGTAGAGGTCAATGCTTGATGTTAGGTTTCTTTGAAGTTATAATTGTTGCAGATATACTTGCATCTGTGGGGAATGATTGCATGTCTTGGCACTCTTCATTAGTACTAATACTTAACACATGACAGTTTTGCCTCAAGCTTAGCAAATGCATTGGCATTAGATACATGCAAGAAATTTTCATTACTGTCTGTCCCATGACAACATATCATATGTGGATTTCATACACTCACAATCTCTCAGGAGAGATTAATTATACATACTTGGAGTGATCCCTTCAGTAAAACTACCACTCATTTACAGACATGAACAGAACCAAAGCACGCAACCCATAAATAATTCAACCCAGGCAAAGACTGGCTATTCCTGGAAAATGTCCTTTTAAGTCAATAAAAAGAATTTGTCAGGTCAGATTATGAAGGCTTGCTGGTTGTGAGCATACTAGTGAATGAAGCAGGGTTCACAGATAGGTGGTGATTGGAACGGGAGAGCATCTCATTGGTATTCATTGCGCTGTTCCTCACACGATTCACAGACAAATCTCCACAGATGCTATTTGGTAAACAGTAAACTTCAAATTTATTTGCCTTTAAATCTCGCACGTTTGAAGTGGGGAATGATTTAAAGCAACCAAAAAAACAGGGGCTTTCTCTCTTTCTTTCTCGATATGAAAACTTTTGACTTTCTGAAGCATTTCCTTGGTGGAGTTTCAGAACCAGGGTGGCCCGTGATGCAAATTATTTATCGCGGGGGTGACCTGGTCGATGTGAGTGAGGGTGAAGTGGGGGTCCCAGCATTCCTCAAATGGCTGTTTGCGGTCTCTCCGTCTCCAGTTTGACTTTGTCGAGCTGCTGGACGGTCGACGGCTGCTGGTACAGGAAGCTAACGGACTGGAGAGCCACCAGGACCAGCACCGCAGCCTGGTGCCCCTCACCCGGCACGACACCGGATTCATCCAGTATATGGACTCGGGCATCTGGCACCTGGCCGTCTATAATGACGGCAAAGAGTCTGAGCACGTCTCCTTCATCACCACGGCCATAGGTAAGCCCCGGGCCTCCAGTTGGCCTCCGCTACTTAGGTAACCGCCAGCACCTCTCATCAGGGTGCCCCTGCCTGGGCATGCAGGCTTCCTGCTCTGCTCATTTTGTCTGGCCAGGCTTGCACCCACTAATGAAGGTTAAGCTGAAGTTGGAATTGAATGAGGTAAGTGTATGGCACACTAGCAGGCTGTGGAATGATCCCAGGCCAGCTCTACCCCACCGCCACACCGTAATGGACACTAGACGTTTGAGGGCTTTGTGCGAAAGCACGTAATTCTGTTCCGATCATCCGCCATTGCTTCCCAGCGCTCAGTCTTCATTTACTGCATGTGGGTACAGGGAGGGTGGAGCCCGCCTCGGCAGCTCAGGGAGCAGAGGAGACCTGAGAGTGGGGCCAGCGCAGGGACTTCCCCCTTTTCCTCCCCCTGAAAGCTCCCATGATTGTCGCTGGAGGGCCGAGGTGGGCGTGGTAGACTGGGCCCCGCTGCATTCTGTCGGAGACAAGCAGGGAGCCTGGCCCCGTTCTTTACGCCTCCCTCCTGCTCTCCGCTCCGGGGCCAGAATCCATCACTGACAGAACAGCGGCGGCGGGCCGCTGAATCAGACGTGAATGAGCGTGGAGAGACAGAGATCCACCAGGCCCAGTGAAAGTCTGGATGTATGTGTTCAGAAGGGGGAGGGGGTTTGCTGAGGAGTTGTTTCTGTTGCTGACTTCCTCTCAGGCCAGGTGTCGGTGTGGCATTAAAAGTCGCAGGAGTGGAGCGCTACGAGGCTCCTGCTGGAGAGCCGACTCGAGCCTCCGCACCAAAGCTGCCCGCAGTCGTTTGGACCGGCGCTGATTAGGTCAGCGAGTGGCTCAGAGCACGGCGGACACGCGCGTTTCCCTTTTTGGAAATGGGTCGTCTGAACAATGTCCTTCAGCGAAGAGACTCAGCCCTTTTTTATCAGCGAATAACTGATGAAGTGGCAGCTTCTGAGGATTTCAGCTGATCCTCAAAAGCCTGTGTATTCACAGGCCTGTGTTGTTTGGTTTCTTTTCATGCCTCCTGCTGAAGTAAGCATTAGTCCTGAAGTGGAAATCCAAGGCAATGGGCTAAAAAATACATATTTGGTTGTTGAAGATGCAATAAACCCTTCAAAGCTTGCATCTAAGAAACGTCACACCATAATCATTTTCCCCAAATCGTATCAAAGCCTTAAACCTTCTGTAACAGATATTTGTGATGTTTTACTTTGAAGATAAACAATTTTTTCAAGAAACTGCTTATTTTCAGTAATTCTGCCAGCAGCTGGCAAGAAATACATTAGTTGAGAAAGACAAAGGGGCTAGAAATAAATGTGTTGGGCATAAAACTATTTTGAAAATAAATCTATAATTTCAAAATGCCTAATACTGTGTGTTACAAATACACCATATTATATCATACTTTCTGCTTTGTTGTATTTTTATACATTAATTATATGCATATGCATAATACTGTTTTTTCTCAATAAATGTTGCAAAATAGCAATGTTTGCTGTAGTATATGAAATCATAGATTTCTTGCATTTTGCATATACTCACATGAAGGAAAGACATAGCCTGTGTGCTTAAATGGCATACATTTCCATTTTGGTAAATGTACTGGCTGCCTAGAGCTTTTGGCAACCACGGAGTGGGACGTTTTGCTTTGGTCACTTTGCCCCCATCACAGGCGAAGCCTTCCAATGAAGGAACCTGGCTGGGTTGGTTTTCATTCGCTGCCACTTAGCCCTGGGCATGCTTTCAGTTAGGGCTCCACGCCCGCGCCAGCCTGGCTCTCAGAGCAGCACACCGTTCTCTCTGGTGCTCGGGATTCCCCGGCGACTGCAGGACACGCTCTGCTTTGTTGGCTCTGCTCGAGGAGAGCTGCTCAGAAAGAGGCCCTGAGAAAGCTTCTTCGCCTCTCTGACTTGTGACAGTTGCTGTTGTAGTTAAAGGCAAGTCAGTGCTGTTAGAAGAGTGGACCCAGGGAGTCTCCTTTCACTGGAACCAGGTTTACAGACTGTCTCACAGAGAGACTCCTGCGGAAGAACAGAAATGTGGTGTGAAATGTCACATCAGATCTTTTTGTAGGCGTTTTGAAATGTAATTAAGCTGAAGCTTGTGTTATAATGAACTTTCAACTGCCAAACTTTGCATTGCGGATAGCTAGGGATGAAAGATTTAATTCTTTTTGTTGAGCTTGAATTTTCCAGAGACCTGATTTTCAGAGAAGGGACGCCCTTGTTTCATGTCTGTAATAATCAAAAGTAACACACAGTACTATGGTTCTGCCAAATTGTCTCTAGTTATACTTACTAGAATATTTAAGCTAATTTGTCACTTATATTGTCGCTTATTATTGGTTGTGTTGTGCCATGTCTAATGTAGTGTATTACAAGGGTGTTGTGACTTTGATAGTAATGGTACTGCATTCAAAGTGGACAGAATACTCGGTGGGAAGTTTTAACAGAAGACATTGAGGAACAGACTTGGATATCAGAATCAGATAATGAGTGCAGAGTGCTTATAACAATTTCTAGGGAAATGTCAGCCAGAGTAACATGAGAGTATAAATTTCTTGCTACAAACCTGTTAAATGACATCACAGACAGTCTCTGGGGCAAATTTGCAGGAAGAATTCCCTCATGTCCCTCCATCACACTAACACATACGTGTGCACGCACGCACACACACACACACACACACCCACACACACCCCTACAAGAACACATTCACACACAAGCACACATGTACAAGCACACACATGCACCACATGCAGTCTGTAGGTAGGTGAACAAACTTTAAAACAATAATATCATGGCTGACATGAGACACATAGACACACATGCACTCCATAGGGTAGTACTCAAACTTTAAAACCATAATGTCGTGGATCCTATAAAAATACGTCTGTTCAGAGTGTGGCGTTTACATATTGACCAGGGGCAGACTGAGTGCAGAAAGCCACAAGCCCTCTCTGACTACAAGCCACAATAACTCTAGAGTAAGGGGAATCTGAGCCCTCCAGCCTGTTGCTCCCCAGCGCCTGCCATGAAATTCATATTGGGAGTCATGTCTGCATAATTGTGTTTCCTAGAGGAAAATCAAACGGCAGGCCCTTGCCGCTCTGGAACCTCTGCTAACCTCACAGTGCCTCCCACTGCCTTGAGGAAAAGCGTGGGCCCCTGTTAGACGCCATCAAAACCCTCAGTGAAATGCTCATAGTCTCTCCCTTTGTGTGTGTGTATGTGTATGTGTGTGTGTGCGTGTGTGTGTGTGTGTGTGTGTGTGTGTGTGTGCTTATGTGGGTGCATACCTTTGTGTATGTGTGTATGCGTGCACCTATGTGTGTGTCAATAGGGGGATGGTTCTTCTTTTGTGATCCCCCTGTCTACCTTTACCCCCCTAGCCATGGAGGATAAGGTCTAGCCATCACTTCCATCAATGACCTCTGTCTCTCTCTTTCTTCTCACCCCTCTCTCTTTCTCTCTCTCTGTCTCCTGCTACACCTTCGGTAATGATTGGCTCTCCTGAGGAAAGGAGGCAGCTCACATAACTAGCCCATGGAATACAAAGCCTGCTCTGTTCCACAGGACCTGGCTCAGAGCAAACACGGGCCTTTGGCAGTGGACAAGAGTGAATCTGTTCCAGTATTATTCATCATTTAATTCTGAGGGACCAGAGCTGGTTTCATTTTTCATAAGTTTGACATATTATCCTACCAGTTCTGTTCTGCATCCGCAGTAGATTGTAGAGGTGAAGTTGTGACCTGGAGAGGTACTGTTGATCATGAGGGTGAAGGTGTATGCAGCACGTTCTGTCACTGGAAAATGCAATAATTCACTGTCATTGTGGTGCGATATTGTCAAAATTCACAAATAGCGCTACACGTTTCTCAAGCATTAGCATGAATTATCACCAGCTGAAGCAAGACAGAGATTATGGGAAGGCTGTGAAAGTGTCAAAAGGCACACATTTGTACCAGAAAGTTGGCTGGGTCAATCAAACTTTTGCATCAAAACTCCTAAACAGAACTGTATGACACGTGCAGGAGATGCTTTAGGATAGGACACTGATGCCGCATTTGCACTTACTGTGTGTTCCCAGACTCCATTGACGATTGTCCCAGTAACTGCTTTGGGAATGGGGACTGTGTGTCCGGGACCTGCCAGTGCTTTCCTGGCTTCCGAGGCCCAGACTGCGGGAGAGGTGAGATCTTCTTTTCTTTTTGTTCTGTTTCTGTCTTACATTTTCCCATTTTCTTTTTCTGTCTTTCCTTCTTTTTTCCCTTCTCTCTTTTTTTCTCCTTTCTTTGTTTTGCTGACTCTCCCCTCCTCTTTTGTTTTATCCCCATTTTCCTGTTTCCACTTTTTGTCTCCATTTTAGGGGAGGGAAAACACGTGCACATTTTGCCCCCGGCACTTAGTACCTTCCATATGTTCTCAAAATTTTTATGCTGAACGCCACTCTATAAGGTCTGTGAAACCCCCATGAGCCGTAGAAGAAAGTGCATGTGGGTCTGCCTGCAGAAACGCTGCTGGTCATCTGTAATCGTAGCATGAGCAAGGGCCTCGAACACAACAAGGGAAAGTAGAGGGCGATCGCAATGTGTGTTTGTTGCTCCCCACTGATCTTGGCAAGTTCTAGAAATAACGTGCTCTCTCGTATGTGTGTCTCTGCATTCGTGTTCATTGCTTCCATCTCCTTTCGGCTCAAAGGACATAGCACACAGCACATGGAATGCTTTTTTTTTTTTTTTGAAATCTTTTTTTTTAATGTTTTTCACTAACTTTTTGGAGTCGAGCCCTTGGCTAACGAGAGCCAGACTGCTCCTTTTTGAAAAAGTCAGCTTGAAACCCACAGTAGAGCATATCAAGGTTTCCGCTCACATTATTATGGCCTGGTGCTTTGAAGTCCTTGCTAAGCCATCGGTTATTCTATTGATGATCAATGACAAGCCGATCAGCCCCCGCACAGTTCAGCAGATTTCAATACAGCCGTCGGTCTACACAGACGTTTCTCTCAACTCTTTTTCCGAGCATCTTGGCCTTAATGCTCATCCATTTGCTGAACGCTCCACACATTCAAATAGGCACATTTAATCACATCTCTGCAGGTGGCATACTTTTCTCGCGTTTGCTCAGAACTCTGTAAAGATCCATCAAACACATAATATTGTTAAATGAATGCAAAAATCAACATAGCGTTTGTAAATAACTCGCAGTTTTTTTAATTTATTGGAGTGGAATTACTGCTATTTGAAAAAGATGTGTGAGTAAAAACAAAACTTTTAAGAGGTAGTTTAAATTAGTTTTAATTAACAGCAAAATGCACAAGCTCACTGTCTGCATCTCCATTGGATATGTAATTGGTTTGGTGTGCATATATTTGAATCCTTAATTCATTTGTCAGCAAATGTTGAAATTATAGACCACCTGTGGCTCTTTCCTGAAAACATGGCCCCAAATCGACATTACAGTAACAGTACAACATACATTTGTGTTTGAATTTAACATATTTTTTTCTAAAAACAAACAGTTTTTTTTTCAAATGAAAACTAGGGAAAGAGCACATTAAGCACTCATTAAGTCAGTGGCTGTTATGAAGATGAGTTACACACGCATGTAATACCACCACTATGCCAGCTATTTCTCTGGGTTGTATATTCTAACAGAGCCACCTCAGGTTCCTTTTAACTGTATACAGCAACACAGCAACAGACACACACTGTGGTCTCCCTCTCCTTTTCCTTTTGTTTAAGGCTTTTGCTCGTGCTACGATTACAGATGGCCAGAAGCATGTCTACAGGCGTGCCTGCATGCCTGTTATTCTGTAGCTTGTGGGGGTTTCATAGACTTTATAGGGGCAGCAGCACTTTGCATCGGTAAGGTGCAGCACTCATAACCACAATGTTGCTGGTATGTTTCCCAGGAGGATCATTGCTGTTGCAAACCTGGTGCTTACCCTGAGTTTCCCCTGATAATATCCAGCTGTATAAAAAGTAGAACATGTTAAAAAAATTGTAAGCTATGCAAGTTCCTCTGGATTGTGTCTAACGATAATCTCTGAAACATCCATATGCTAAGCAAGTGTGCAGAAAAATGCGAGGGGAAACAAAGGTACCGTTCTGAAGAGCTGGTGTGTGTCTGCCCTCTCTGAAGCCTCGTGCCCCGTGCTGTGTAGCGGGAACGGGCAGTACCTCAAGGGCCGCTGCATGTGCCACATCGGGTGGAAGGGCATGGAGTGCGACGTGCCCACCAACCAGTGCATCGACGTCACCTGCAGCAGCCACGGCACCTGCATCATGGGCACCTGCATCTGCAACCCCGGCTACAAGGGCGACAACTGCGAGGAAGGTGAACAGCTTGTTCTAGGCTTGTCCTGATTGGGTCACAGACCCCCTCCGTTAAAAAAAAAATTGTTTTGATTAAGAGTTTCCGCCAGCCCGTTTCCCCTCTAGTCGTTTTGACCTTCTCCCCTACCCCGATTCATTCCGGTGAAGGAGAAATTGTTAGCAACGCTCCGTGGTTTGCTCTTCCTCAAACTTGATATAACCCTTAAAATATCTTCAAGACATGGGGAATGTCTGGAAGATATTGTAAGAGTTGCACTTCACAATTCTACCCCAAGTTTGTGTGGTAAGCATCTGTCAGTTATCCAGGAATATAGCCCTTAATATTTGATAAATTAGGCTCTTGAAAATTCTGCACTGCATCTGTTTATTTAAGCTGAGCCAGAAAAGGGAGTTTTGTATCCTACAAGTCCACATCTCAATCCTCAGTTGATATTGAGGCTTGCTCTTTTTCCAGTTGTGTGTAGCAACTTTTTGGAGGCTCCCACAGTTTTTCCATTAACAAAACAAAACTATTCTTTTGTCCGAAATCCCATAAGCTTGGTTTTTAGAAGGTGGGGGGGCGTGACTTTAATCCGTTACAAGCTCACTAAAGGGATAAGGCAAGCCAAGATAAGATTGAAGTAGCCATTGTCTGTGACAGCTCTTGAAGGCGCCCGTTTCAAAATGAAAAATGGTCCTTGGGAGTTTGATAAATGGGGGGTTCTGACACCCTGTACACCCCCATTCTATTTTGGGTCTGACGTCGTCCATAAAAAGGGGAGGAGAGCACGGGCGAGGGCCCTTTAAGATTTTTACCTTTTTTCCTGGCGACCTTCAGCTGGAGTGATTAATTGCCAGGAGAGATGTTCTTGTCAGTTAGCTGGTGATCTTTGCGCCTTGACTCCAAACCATCTGCTTAGAGATGAGAAATCTTGTTTGCCCTGTTTAAGTGGCCTTTATACCTATTATGTTATGGTAAAGAGGAGTTTCCATGGTTCGTCCCCGCAGCTCCCCTCTGTTGGCTATGGCCAGTTGGGTCTTCGCTTACCATCTGTGAACAGGTATTGTTGTTAATTTTTGGGTGGGTCATGCTCCAGCAGAAGCATTGCTGAGCCCAGACGTGCCATTGGTTGCCATGGGTAGCCTTTATAGATCTCGTTATACTTATTTCTAATGAGGCCCCGCTAAAAAGTTTCTACATGCCCACCTTTTTTTGGACATAAAATTTTTTTAAACGTTAACTATAATACATCCTACAATACATCCTCTCATATTTAGTTGCCCTGCCTAGTTTTATTATAGTTTTTAAATTTTGTTTTGAGATATTGTAACCTCATGGCATGATTTCTTTCTGCATTGGGCTGGGAGAGTTTCAAACCACCCTCTAAAGAAAGAGACCTCCAGCAGCCTGGTTTATTTCGTTAGGATATCCTTCCTGTTGCTGGCGAAAAGCTCACCACAGGCTGCTGGGGTAGAGCGCAGGGTAGCACAGGCCATACTCACAGGTTACTCTGTGTAATGAGCACCTGTGCTGGGGAGGTATCCATTGGCATAGTTTAAACTGCAGATATGTTTCCTTCAACTGATCCTCTGTTGTGTGCATGTGTGTAAGTATTACACCTGTTGACCTTAACCTGCAGCAAAATCCCACTGCTGAGCCGTCATCCTCCTTAGTGGTCGGGACGGTCCTCTGTTGCGTGACCCTGTTTGGTCACGCTGGTTCTTCCCATCCTTTGCAGTGGACTGTCTGGACCCGACGTGCTCCGGGAGAGGCGTGTGCGTTCGCGGGGAGTGCCACTGCGCGGTGGGCTGGGGGGGTCCCAGCTGCGAGGACCCCCGGGCCTCCTGCATGGACCAGTGCTCAGGACACGGGGCCTTCCTGCCAGAGCTGGGGACCTGCAGCTGCGATCCAAACTGGTCCGGACACGACTGCTCGACAGGTGAGTGATTCATGCACCGGCAGATATTGAACTTTACTGCTGGGCAGATGAGTCACGCCTGCCCCGGAGGGACAGCTAACCTTACCCACTTCCACAGGAGGCAGTGGCACATCTGAAAATAGGACACTTATAATGGTATCACTGCAATGATTCCGCTGATTAAATGCAACAGACAAATGCATGCAGCTGCCAGGCAGGCAATCAATATCTTTGTTCAAGTCTACAATAGAAGGTTCGTCCACAGTGCCACAGAAGATTCTAGAATGTCAGGCAGAGCTTCTATGTGTGTCATTCTGCTCGAACTGTCATAATTTAAATGGTAAAAAGTAATGTATGTCATGTAGAAAAATGCAGCTGCCTTTTGTGTCAGTGTAGTACAATGACATCTGCCACTGCAGACTGCAGGTGAAGACCGCTCGGGTTAGAAGTGGATAGACATTATACATTCTCTGAACGCTCAGCGCTCCCATTGATCCAAACACTCCATGTGACTCACTTGAGCCAGTCAGAATCAAATGTGTTTTGAGTGTTCAACAAATGAAGTTTCACCCCTGACAACAGCAGCAGGAATGAATATTGTCCTAGAGACGTATGCATTATGACAGCTGCAGGGTGGAAATGACAGTGCTCCTATTGTATCTGCTTTGAAGGCTTTTTTAAAACTTTTTTAAACTTTCCATCTGTACGCTATTGTGTGCAGTCAGTAGTCATGTAATTGCATGTGATTGGGACTGTTGTGACGTTATGCACTTAATCCAGGTATGTTTATAGCGGTAGTAACGTCAAGGGATTAAATATACACTATTCAATAAGTATGCTATGCAGTAGATATGCCATTACAGGGAGTTAACTGTATTATATTTTTCGTACAATGTGACACAGACCTTGTTGTAAATGGATAGCTGTGAAAAAATAATATTTGTTTTTTCTGTTTCATGAAAAGTCACATTTACCTTTCATTACAGTTGTAATGTACTGTACTGTAGATGTAGTCCATGAAATTAAGATTCCACATATGGGGCCCAATCGCTCTGTTTTTGTGTCAAATAGAAATGATTAGTGTATGTTTGTTTGTTTATTTATTCATTCTTATTTTTTATGGGGGATTTTTTGTCATTTTGATTTGGAATGGTAAATAGTCCATTTCATAAATCTCTCCAAAACTGTATTATTATAGATAAACCCGTCTCCAGTCATTATGTCTTGGAAGGCAATTTTTAATTTAAAGTTGAATCTCTCACACGGCATGATTTAATTGCCTGCTGTTTATTGCAACAGGGAGCCGGCTCGCTGGGGCCTCCTCATTTGATAAACATCGTAGCTGGGTAAAAAGGAACCGTTTGTCATAAAAGTGAAGATTATACACATGGTGATGATTAGCCAGCACTCAGATTTTGACCTTGAATTTGTATTCAGTGTGTAAACGGATTGTCCTTGAAGTTCGAAGTGCGAAAGGTTACTTGGCAGTTAGGAGGAGAGCAGCACAAACTCCTCAAGATGCCGTGAGGTCAGAGTTCACGACTAGGTCACGCCTGATCTGCTGTTGCTTTGTAAATCGGGATCTTTGTAAGTCTTTGTAAGAGGGAGCAAAGGCATGTGCCTCAAAACTGAGGGGTGTTGGACAGCCGTGCCCAAACTGCAGAACAGAGCCATGCTAATGAGGGATGCTTCTCCAAGCAGGGTTTCTGTAGGCCCGTAACAGGTGCTGAACCTGTACGTCTCCCCTCCCGCTTCAGGAGTCTGGCGGATTCCACGACACCGTCTGCAGTTCTGCTGTGTCGCTGCCTGCAGAGTGTTGTTGCAGAGCCCTGGATCTTTCCCCCATTGTCTCTGCTGTCGCACAGCTGTGACTGATCATGCCAGCAAGTCACATCCACCAGCAGAACGCCTTATGAGTTTTAAATGGTGCTGTTCAGGCTCTTGTACTACAACAAAAGCAGATGTCAGGGCCCCTATTGAGGGTATTTGCATAGCGTGGTAACATGAGAGCACGCTAAAATTAGCCCCGTCTCCAGGCTCAAAGTAACGGGCAGACTCGGCTCCATGCAAGAAGACTGCAGCACGTTGACCTTTCAGCTAATAAAAAAAACGTACGTTAAGGATGTTGCTATTTTTTTAGTGGCCCGTGCTGTGCGTCTGTTATAATAGCTGATGAATTTGTCAGTGCAGAATGACTCAGAAATGGGGTAAGGGTTTCAATATGCTGTTTTTATGGTTGGGTTTATAGCGTAATAGGTCACGTAACTTGCACGTGGGCTGACCGACCTATTAAATAATCCAGGAGCTATTTCGAGGGAAATGACCAGCAATGTATTCAGATTCCGGTATGAGGAAGCACGCTGCTTTATTATAACGAGTTATCCTTATTCATATCAGAGGTCATTTAGGGAGGCGATTGGGCTGGTAGAATGGAGGTTTGGAGGGAGCTAATTGGCCAGCAGGGGGTGGGGCGCTGGAGCCAGGGGAATCCCCACAGTATATGATTGGTTGTCAAGGAAGGGGGGTTATAGGGTGGATGGTTGGAGTCCCTGTGGTAAGTGGTGTCTCACCCCTGCCAGCTGTAGTGCTTCCCAAGTGGCCAAAGGGGGCCTCTGCATGCCGACAGCGTCTGGCCTCCCGGCCTCTGTCCCCCCCTCCCCATCCCCCCACGGCCTCCAAAAGGAACACAACATCAGCCACCTGCCAGGCTGCGAGCTGCCGGGGACCCCACGTGACCCTCATTCACAATCAGCACGCGGTACAATACAGTAGACCCTGGCCATCCGCCGCACAAGCGCATGCAAAAGACAAATGTCAACAGATGTCTCAGGGCGGTGAGGTGCGAAGGCTTTTTTCTCAGTCCTCCTGCCATTTCAGCATAATTTGTCCAGCTGTGATTACATTGTATTTTTGTAAAATGATTGTATTAGTTCCTTTTCCTTCGCAAACCTTGAGCAAAGAGAAAATAAATGAATGAAGCCAGGTAGGGTAACTCAGACTCTACTGACTATCAGACTATTTTGACTGATAGATTGTGGGTAATATGCCAATATATGTGAACAGCCTGTACAGTGACAACACAATTTTCTCACTCTCTCCTCCGGATGCATGTGACTTTCTCTTAACACATTTTTTTTTATTATTCCTGCAAATGAAAGTTAGGCAAGAAACCTGTATTTGGCTATAACAGTATTGCTTAAATTACTTCTCAGTTCTTTGGAATGATTTGTTGATTGAATATGAATGTCAGAATTACATCTGCTTACTTTGTACTGCATCTCTGTCTGCCTCTGCTAATTGTAACCTTGATAATGCATTTACTGGAGACAGCATTCAGGTCATTAATTATGCCATTTGCGTCTGTTAAGCAGAATTGACTCTGAGAGTCAATTTGCCATACAAAAGAATGCTTTCATAGATGATAACAACATTTCTTTGTTTCCTTGATGTTAAATAGTCAGACCTTGGCTTGGTTAATGTCAGTGTTTTTTTGTTTTTTTTTTGTTTTTTTTTCTGTGTGAGTGTGTGTGCTTGTGCCTGCATATTTGTGTGTGTGTGTGTCTGCAAGCACACATGCACAAGAGTGCTGTTTCCCAGACTACATTAAGTAGCCCTGAATGAAAAGGCGTGCAGATGCATCTAATTGAAAAGACGCATGATGCGATATTAAGAGCATTTGCATAATTCAAGAAAGCCTTGTTCAGTAATTACCAAGGAGGAGGGATCTCTCTTTAGAACTACTTATCTGGTAATGCCATGTTATGCACTGTGGCTAAGAGACTTCAGCTAACACCGTTTAATTTTCAGCAATGACAAAGGAGGTAACGCATAAAGTGTAATTGACTCATTCGTGACTTGACTGAATAGACTTTGTGGACTCCGGCCGCCCTGGGAAATAATACTGGTTAGCGATCCTGGGATACATGACTGCAGCTTCTTTTCCTCTGCCAAGTTCAGGATTCCTTTCACAAAAGGTCAATTTTAAATTTACCCCAGCTGTCTGTTGTAAGAAAAATATTATCCGGCAATGATTATGCCTACCTTTTTCTGTGGTGTTCTGGTTTCTTTTTCTCCGCCTTGCTCATTTTGGATTTTGGTCACAAGTCAGGGCTTGTTTGCGAGCTGGACACGAGCAGTGGCTTGAGGAATCGTCAGCGCTGGGCTGGAACGACACAACAGACTCAATGGATTAGTGATGTTTGCCCTCTCTGTATTCTCTCTTCAGCAACTACAAACACACTGTTCAGAGGCAATCTGCAACCTCCTGCTTCTCTGCAGCAATAATCCCTTATAGCAAAGGACTGTTTAAGAAGCATCACAACACAGTAATGGGCTGTTTGGCATTTGTGCTTCTTTGTCTTTTTTAGAATGCCTGAAAGGTAAATGACAGGGCACGGGGTGAACAGTGTGAAGTGTTTATTTTTTCCCAAAGTGATGCAATTGTTTGTTTCACAACATGCAGGAGATACCGAGAAGAGCCCTGGCACACTGGGGAGGCGTTCACCGGTATTAAATTAAATCTGACGTGTGTCTCAGTTCCTTTGGAAAAAGACACAATTGGGGTTTTTTTTGGCTGATCTTCTTTCTCTTCCTTCCTCATGACACAAAAAGAGGAATTTCCAAAAGAAGGAAGAGGCGAAGTGGGGGATCAGTCGGCTAAGGCCTTTACAAGCCGTGTCCTTTCTTTGTAATCTGCTTATTAGATTCTTATTGTGGAAAGGGATTACCCTTATGAGGTGCAGGAATTTCTTTTCAGTCACCGTCGGACAAGGTAGCGGAGCGTGGCCGCTTCTCCATGACAATAATTCCAGGATTTGTCTTCCCATCGCCCCCCCTGTCTCCTCCTCCTCCTGTGTCTTCTCCCTAAACCCTGTCTGTCCCTGTGCACCCGCCTCTCCCCGGGGTCCCTCTCTCCCACAGAGATTTGCGCAGCCGACTGTGGCGGCCACGGCATCTGCGTGTCTGGCACCTGCCGCTGCGACGACGGCTGGACGGGCGCTGGCTGCGACCATAGGGCGTGTCACCCGCGTTGCAACGAGCACGGCACCTGCAAGGACGGCAAATGCGAGTGCAGCCCAGGCTGGAACGGAGAGCACTGCACTATTGGTAGGGTGGAAAGGGGAGGCAGGGAGGAGGGGCATTGGGGAGGAGGCGGGGGGAGTGCGGGGTGGGGGTGTAGTCGGGTGAAATGTGTGTGGGGGGTGGCGGGAGGGGCGGGGGGGCACTGAGCGAAATAAAGGGGAAAGCATGCTTAATTGAATTTGTGCAACTTAGCTTAGCATGAGCGAGTTTGCGCAAGGATCTGAGGCTTGACTTCATGCATTTTAATGTGGGAACGTGCTAAGGTGTCCTTTCATTTCTCTCCCCTCATCCTTTGCCGTTCCATTATTTTTTGGGGGCTGATTTCAAATGCAAACATTTGCTTCATCGCGAGGGGAGCAACCACCGGAAAGGCATTCTTTCAGGGAAGAGTCAGTTGACTGGAACAAAAAGAAAAAAAAGTTTGAGTTTCAAAGTTTAGCATTCATTACGCCTCCCTGACGAACGTTCTCTGAACTCCTTGATAAGTAAAATGCTTGTTTTAGGCCGCATACGGTTTCAATTTTCACAAGGCTGGCTTTAAATTCAATAAGATGCAAGTAAAATGAATTCACAGCTTTTAGCAGTGTGCTGTTCATCAGTAATCAGATCTGGTCACAATAAAGTATTTTAAAAATGTCAGTGATTAGAGTGCTTGTGATATTCATTAACAGATGCACAGAGATATTTAGCGCTAGCCCACATGCAGAGGGACAGAGGCAGTGTGGCACTGTTGAAAAGCAGCGCGTGGCTAGTGCCCAGGAGGTCCTTAAATGCTTGTGTTGGCAGTGGACCACCGGGCCCTGGCAGAGTTTGTTCAATATGAGGCCAGGCAGCAGACTGAGACTGTGTGCATTCTGTACTCCTCTTCCCATGCCGCCTGGCCAGGATAACCATCCCTGACTCTTTCACCTGGAGCCATTCTTGACGGGAATGGCAATCTCGGATGTGAGCCAGCTAGAAATGCACTGAGGTGCCATTTTTAACTGTAGTTTCTTGACCTGGTCAAGTGAGCTGTATAGACTTTATTCAGTTAGGACTCATGATTCTAGGATAGAGCAAGCGCTTCTGAGAGGATCAGTAGCGTAAGATAATGGATAGAAGATGTGTGGTCTGTAACCAGAGGATTACAGGTTCAGGTGGGTCAGTGTGGCTGTATCCTTGAGCCAAGGCACTTGGCCTGAGTATATTCAGCAAATGCCTGTGTGAATAGGTAATGTATGTACTGTGTTAAAAAGCCCGTAGGTGAAGGAGTCTGCCAGGATCAATGTCGTGTGCGAGGGAGTCAAATGCTGAGATTAACATCAGCTTTAGCCTTTTATTGAATTAGCTATCTCTCTCATGGTGTCAGCCTAAGTGTTGCCCATTCCCACGGACCACCTGAACGACCACATAACACAAGAGGCAGAAAAGCTTGCTTTTCCCAGAATGCCTGTCACGATAAGCTTCCTATCTCTGTACCTGCTATTCCCATTCTGTGTCCTATTGTCCTTCCTGCAAAGAATTGCTTTTGATATCCCTGAACAGGAGAGGTACTGTCAGAAGCCGTTCTTTGTCGGCATTAATGTTTCCATCTGTAACATTTCTAATTGTGCCGTTTATCAAACTCCATGGTTCAGTATCCCAGATAATATGGAATCAGTAGGTAAACAACAAAGGCCTTTTACATTTTCCAGCTAAAGACAATATTGCATCTTAAATAGATTGGGAGCCTGAGGGAGAGAAAAAAGACAGATAAAAGAGAAGAATTGCAGTCATTAAGGTGAAAGCGTATTCCAGAATTAGACCGGGGGAAGATTCTTTTTCACAAAGAACATTAGGGACATCTTCAACTGCAGCTAACCGAAGACAGTGAAGGTACAGTCTGTGAATGTTTAATATGCCGTGCCTGCATTATTGATATGCCTCTTATATATTTCATATTGAAGAAGACATTCCAGTCTGGAACCTCTCGGAGAGTAGTAGAGTCCATTAAGAAGCAAAAGATCTCAATCTGAAATGGAATTCCATTATTGGAGTTGAAAGACCTGAGACATAATGATGTTCATAACCTCCACACACGCTATAGCCCGCAGCTCTGCCCTGCTGGTGAGGTCTTAATTTGCTTGACATCGCATCTGTATAGAAATAAATGTACCTCCCACCTTTAGACTGAAGTGTTGTTTTGTAGCTGTAACCTCCCTGTCATGACAAAGGTGTGGAAAGCAGAAAGGTTAAAGAGTGTAGTGCCTTGTCTGTTTTAAATGGACTCTCCCAGGTGCTCCTCTGTGGGATTCTGCTGACCGTGAGGCTTGGCAAAGGGGACTGATAGAGATGTTATTTTCTGTCCATGTGTCTGTCTCTCCCTCTGTCCTGGCTCGTGCTTGCTGTAATGCTTGTGGTGCATGCAGGGCATCTCACCCCTGTTCCATGTCTCTGCGGCGGGAACGACTAACACTGCCTGGCTGCCTTGTGTATGCAGTAGAAACGGCACTGTTCGATCCCTTAAATGTCCTGTCTCTTATTTCCCAAGCTCACTATCTGGATAAGGTAGTGAAAGGTACGGCCGTCCTCCTCCTTCCTTCCTTCCTTCCTGTCATACTTTGGTTTCTCCTGTCATTCACGTCCGTGCCCACAGCATACTCTCGACCCAGTGTTTCCTCCATTAACGCCTGGCCTGCGCGCCAGTGTCCACGTCCTGTTTGCTCCCAAGGGGAGATCCTGATCTGGGAACTGCTTCTGCCACACCTTCCAACCCTCACCAACCCCAATACCAGCACACACACACACACACACACACACACACTTTACCCCCAATGAATCCTTAATCTATCATTCACGTTTTACCACACAGGTTTTGTCACGCCATTGTACAGCAGTTGGCAGTCAGGGAATCTTCACATCCATCATTGACTTCCCGCCTCAGAAAGGGTGTGGTTTTCTTTCTGTGCGCCGATGCCCCAGTGTGGCACCGCAGTTCCCTGTGCTCGGGGGTCTCTTTTACTTGCTCCATGCATAATTCATAACTCTCGCAGCTGGGAAGGGGGGCCCAGTAGGTGCTGGAGCCTCATCCTTGCTAATTAGAAGAGCCCGCACGCCGGATGGTGCAAGATGTAGTGGAGAACCGCGGGGTGTGTGCACATTGGTGAGGGTGGCAGGGGGTGGTTGGCTCCCCTCCCCCTCTCCTTTCTTAGTCACAGACCACCTGTGATGGGAGCCCTTGCTGCCCGATTTCGCTGGTTTGGTTTAGAAAATTTGGACGGACACAATTGGGCCGATTTAACTTGGCCTGTTTAGGTAAAAGGAGCCAGTTGCCGCAGTAGCGCGTCAAGAAAAGGTTGAAGAAGTCTGCCGTGGTTTTTATCTATGGCACAATCTTTCCTCTGGTCTGTTGGATGCCTTCATGGAGATGTCCAATAGGATGGCTGAAAATCCAGTGGTTGTTTGGCCTAAGCCATTGGTTATTTGGTAATGCTCTGTTGTAAATCAGCCTGTTGTTATATACTGTATATGGAAGTATGCCTAAATATATTCAAGTGATACAATGCTTCAGCCATCTCAGAAGCTCAGGATCTTCCTCTAGATGCACAACTTCACTCTCAGGTTATTTAGGTTATTTGGTTGGTTTTGGCAAAAGAGGTTAACCCTCGCATATTTAGGTCCTGAGAATAGAATCATTGCTCTCTAATCAAAGCAAAGGACTTTGATAATGGTAATCTTTGCCTTTCTTGAGTAAGAAAGGAGGTCTGAGTTGAACACAATAAAAGCACGGAGAGTCTTTACTGCTGAAGTCTCGTCTGCCCGTACTTGAGATAAAGAGGCCTACTCAAACAGTGCTCATAAATAAATGAGGCTGCTTGACCCCCCACCCCCTCTTTACCAGATAGACAGACACTCTCTTTCTCTCTCTGTCACACATTTACATACACCTCACTCTGCCTCTTTCTCTTTCTCTCACAGACACACACCCACACTCGCACCCACACACTCATCCCTTTACGAAACCTCTGAGGTGGAATCTGTGAGGCAGCAGCGGCAGCGGTCGGAGCTGATGGAAGTGGGTCGGGAGAGATGCTTTTTTTTTTCAACGGCCTGGGCGTTTTTAGCTAATGCGGTATGTGTCGGGGATTTTTGCATTTCAAAACACTGAGGATTTTCCTCCTTTCATCTCCGCTTGCATCAGGAAGATTGGATCAAAAGGTAACAGATGAGCGTCGGGGGAAAATGCTGGATGAAAAATAATCCGCCGCTTCGATACCGCGCGTGTCCTTGAGAAGGCAGGGGTTGCATAGTGAATGTTTGGCGGCCTCTTCGCCACTTCTGCGCACAGAATCTCCCACGGATCAGTGTATCACAGATATGTGCTAGCTACACTTCCTTCCCTGCGATGCTGCATAGAGCCCCAAGCCTAACCAATCCCACCAAGCTCGGTGTGGCATTCTCCAGGGCTTTGAACCTCAACATGAACCCCTGATGTTCAACGTTACCCCGAGAATGCGCTGTGTATCCATTCATCCTGTCTCAGTGTGTCAAGCTCTCCTGATTCTCAGCTGACCTTGATCAGCTGTCTTATCATGCTTGTCAAGGGTTATGGTCAATTTTTTTTTACAGAATGTCAAAAAAAACACTTGTCATATTATGCAGTGTATTCTGCCTGATATATCTGTCTCTCATTTTCCCTGTCCTGTGCAAGTTACAGAGGGCAACACGTTGATGATGAGGTGAATCCTAATGCAGAAAACCTTAAACGATCTGCCTTTAATATGCATTTTTTAAAGGATAAAAAACAGAAATGCAGCACTACAAATATATATTACAGCATGTGGTCATTTTCCCTTCTCAGAGTACAGTGTAACACACTAATGAGCAAATATTGATTAAGTCTTTGGTCTATGATTCTGCCTCAGTGGGCAATAGCGAGGCATTTCCAAGAAATGGCGTACCAGAAATTACCCCCTCAAGCTGAAATGTCTACTTCTCACAATTCTGCTTACAGTACACCCACTTGTGTTTTTATAGTAAAGTGTCAGTGTTGGGCCCAATCGATATCTGTACAAAACTGCTGCTGCATGGGTTTGAAAGCGGGCCGTCTTGTCCTCTGACTAGCACGGCTTGGGCGGGGCCACGCTGTTGATGTGGCTGACGAACCGGCTGTGTCTGTGTTGTGTCTTTGCCTGTGACTGCGCAGAGGGCTGCCCGGGCCTGTGCAATGGCAACGGCAGGTGCACTCTGGGTAACAGTGGCTGGTACTGCGTGTGTCAGCTGGGCTGGAGGGGGAACGGCTGCGACACGTCCATGGAGACCGCCTGCAGCGATGGCAAGGACAACGATGGAGGTAATGATGCCACTGAAGTTCAGCTGTAAGTTGTATTTAATATAATGTCGATGAAGGTTGCACCATAAAGCCTCCACGACTCCAACAGAAAGAGGGGAGGGGAAAATGTTGTGGGGAAAAAAATGTATACCTGCTGGCCCTGGTTTTATCATTTAACATTTTAACATTTTAATCAGGGTATGCTCAGACCTGTCTGCATTTGTTTTATTGAGAGAAGGAATAGTCACACTCCTGAAAAGCGGAGGGATAGGCAGGGGTTTTTTTGTAATTCTCTTGGCGCCGGGCCCTGGAGCCTCAGATCCCTGGTGAGCCCGAACGGGGGCCTTGTAAATCGAAACTGGCCTGTGCAGCTCCGTTCACGACTCAGCACCCAGCAGGAAGCATGTTCCCTTACCTGGACGTGTTATACACCAGCAACTTCAGGTCTCACCGAGACGCCTGCATAATTCAGAATGATCCTTTATTTATGGAAGGGGCTGCCTATCGGCCCATCAGTGCACCACGCTCAGAGCAGCTAAGACGGGTGCCTACTAGGGAATTGACTGACTTATGAAAAGGGGCTTATTTTTATCATCCATCTGGCTGGATGGGGTCCACAAAGCAGTGAGCAGCAGAGAATCAGATGTTCCAGTTCAGGACTGCAAGTGTGCTCCACAGACACGTCAGAGATATATCGCTGGCCTTTGCCAACCAGGGGAAAGCTAAACAGCAGAAAAGAAAGGGTATCCCTCCACCCTGTGGTAAAATAATGAATCTAGGATGTTTGCTTTTTTGCAGACTGCAAGTTTAATTCATTTCACACAAAATGTGACAACAGGAACAGCTGTATCATATTTTGCCTGTAAATAAAATAGATACATTCTGAGCATTTTCGGTGCGATCGTTTAGCCGTGTGGGTGTCATAAGGTAGTCACTCATCAGTATGCCGTGACCAGAAGGCCCCCTGCTTTTTGAAGGTAAGCTTGGCTCACGCGCTTGTCTTGGTGCACTTTGTGCCCTGCATTTGTTCTCTGCACAGATGGGCTGGTTGACTGCTTAGACCCAGACTGCTGCCTGCAGGCCTCCTGTCACATCACCTCCCTGTGCGTGGGATCTCCAGATCCACTGGACATCATCCAGGAGACACAGATCCCCTCCACCCAGAGCAACCTGCAGTCCTTCTACGACCGGGTCCAGTTCCTGGTGGGCCGGGACAGCACGCACGTCATCCCCGGGGCCAACCCCTTCGATGGCAGGTTAGTGGCCGCGAGACAGGCTGAATGAGCCGCAGCTCAGCCAACTGCATCTCATTCTCCTCCAGAATTCCGCAAAACTGCCCCTCACTTGACTTAGTGAATGTTTCTCAGTCACCTCAGATATCCTCCAGGCCCCTCATTCTTTGCAGACTTCTCAACTGCCCCTCAGGTCTTCCAGCTGCACCACAGGTCTTCCAACTGCCCCACAGTCTTGTGAGGTTGCCCAGCTGCCCCCATCAGACTTCAGTCGTCCTGCACTCTCCTCCTATTCCCCTGTTTGAGAGATTTTTCAAACATCTCAGTACACTAATGCAATATTCACATTCAACACAGAAGCACTACTTTATCCTTTCCACAGAGGAAACATAGGCTGTTTGTGTAAAAATGAGTAATAGCTTGACCTAATGTATGTCATTTAAAATTTATGTCAAATTGGAGTTGGAGTTGGGAAGGTTCAACATACCAGGTTACACACGTAGATGGCCTTTACAGCAGATTATTTATTATGCAGATTATAAATTCTTTGTTAATCCAACCAAACACTTTCCCTCTGTTTTATGTTATACTTCTTCATATTAACTAGAGTTTTTTTAAGTTATATGACCTTTGAAGTGTTTATGCCACTGGATTACCAGTAGTTCATGAAGCAAATATTTTTATGGTAGCCCAGAGAGGTTTCCCTTACATAGAGTGAGACAGAGATGAGAGTATGACAGAGAGAGACTGGAACACAGTGAAGTGAATAGAAAAAAACTGGTGCTGAGAGAAATGGATATCGCTTACATTTTCATGACTTTTTCGCTAATGCAGCTGCAGCTATCTCCCAAAGGCAGAGTGCTGGACGCCTGGGGAATAGAATCAGAGAAGAGACTTTCATTTTGTAGGGAATCACTGAGTCCCCCCATCACTTCAGAGTGCATTTTTCCCCTTGTCTTCCTTCTCCTCTTCTTTAAAATGCTCTTGAGATTGTGGCCCATTTGCGTCTGTGTTGCTGTGTTGCTCATGCTTTTTTTTTCATCCTACTTTCTTTTTTTCTCCCTCGTTTTCCCTCACAACAACAACAAGAAAAAAACAAAAAAAAACAAAAAACAAGTCGGGCATGAAAACGAACAGACTTATGCCTCGTTATTTTATGATTAAAGACCTGAAGAAAGTCAAAGCAGGAAAGCAGTCAAAGAAGTAGCTTTTGTCAGGAGACGTCTTTCATTGTGACGCCTGGATGGGGTTTTTTGCCTCCTAAAGGCAGAGGCATAATGTGTGGAAAAGGTCCTAGTTTCAGAGGAATCTATTCTTAGCCTCTGCCTGGCTCCAGCTGAGTCCTTGGAGTGGAAGGGGATGTTTGGAAGGGCCTCAGTTCAGTATCAGCTCCTCTGCTGTAATTTGCCACACATCACATTTCTGTGATGGGCGAGGAGATGTACGGTAGACCGTGTTACTTTCGCGTGTCTGCATTACGTGTCCTAGGCTGCCAGTTCTCATTACAGCTGTCATTTACTGCAGCTGAGCTTCATCGCGCCCCCCCATCCCCCCGACATACTGTTACCCCCAGTAAAGGCCAGCCCGCTATATTACACATCTAGATCCCGCCTTTTTTCCCTTCACCCCCTGTCTTTTCTCGTCTTTGTACCTCGTGAGCCTGTTTGACGTGTAGCACTGTGTTTATGCAAGCCACTGCAGTCCGGGGGCTGTCGCTCAAAATTGGATCACGACCAATTTGTTGACGTCAGGATCCTTAGTGAATACGCTTAGCTGCCTTGCCTGCTGAAGGTGCATGGCAACCGCGGTTCGCCGGCGCCGCTACATGTGTCAGCCGACGCTCTTGTGAAACGCTTTCTGACATCTGCTCGAGGACTACCGACATTTCTTTTCCGCCTTGTCCTTTTTTCCTCCGGAAGGAGAGAGGAGCGAGTCGCTCCCGCTGCCTCCCTCCAAAGAAGATTGCCCATGAATAAATGAAGAGTGCAAAGGCGGAGACCTCTGCTCGCCTAAAAATATCTGTGATTGTGCATTATTTACTGTCGCTGCCTGCTCTCCAGCTGCGCAAACAGGCGGGGCCCGTCGTTACAGGGGACCCTGGAGGACTCCACCTGGGTTGGGAGGGTGTCTGGGGTCCCCTGTTCAGTCCTGCATCAGTCTCTGACCACTTCCGGTTGCTGTGGAGGGATTGGAGGGTTGTCACAGGTGTCCCTCATCACAAGAAACAGTGAGGTAGGGACCAGGGACCAAGGGCAGGGCCATGAGTGACACGTAAAAAAAACATCAAATAGCCAAACCTGCTGTATGGGATGCCGCGTCTCTGATTGGTCATTGCTAGTCAAGAGTATGTCTTCCTGTTCTCTCAAATAAGAGTACATCGTGAAATTGATCAGGTCCAGGTTCAAAACCAGCTTTGTCATTTGCCAATAATGACTGGGACAGTGGCAGAACAAATTGGCTTTGCTCCCCCCAGCGATAGCGGTGGGTAGGTCAGCAAGGATTTCCTTGTATTGCTGCTCTCACACACCCTGCAATCTTTTCAGTGGAGTAGCGCATATTGTCCAATGACCACCCCCTCTGCGGTAATGCACTGTGTGACTGTAGTGGGAAAAACAGTCTTTGGCTGTGAGTGGGTCTATCCGTGGATTGTGTTAGTGCAGAGGCATCCGCTATTGTTTTGTGATTAAAGGGTTAACATCTGCTGCATGCGAGCTTAGACGTTTCCTTCTAAAAGGCCTCTTCTGTCAATAATCTCTTTATTAGACCCGCAATGTACTTGCCGAATGCCTAATGCATGTTCCTCTTACACTCTCCTCTAATGGGAGAGCTGAGCTGTCCCTTGCACTCCATTTACCCACTTAAGAATGTGGTTGCGTGGCAAACCCTCAAAAAAAGGAGGCAGCACTGCAATCACAGCAATGAAATGGTAATGTGTTTATTTACTTTTCATTGTGCTCCGTAATCATGTTTCATTACTCTGGGTCTGGGATAAAGGCACGGCACACTTCTGCTCATTTGTCCACATTTTTGAATCACTTGATTCATTAGTGGCTCGTATAGCTTCAGAAGACCTATATATAATCTGGCAGAGCAGCACAAGTCAGACATCATGGTAGCGGTTGTGCACACCACCATCACATTGCTACATGATACCCGCAGCCGTGCTAAAACGACATAACCCCCATCTCTGTACTGAAGCTGACTTTACACAAAAGGTACCCATCCGGATCAGGTTATCCTCAGCCAGTCACACATGAGAACGGTACAGATTAATGGCGCTTTACTACCCAGTGCGCTCCACAAGAATCACATCTGACCAGTACAATTTGATTTTTATAAGTGGCTGATTCTTAGTTCCAAATGAATGTCTGCAGCTAAGTTCCTCAAACATGAAATGTATTTTTGGGTGTTCAGTTTTTTTTTTTTTACAGTCCTCAGACTGCTCAGAATGCTCAGACAGAATTATGATAAAAAGCTTATGATAAAAAATAAATAAACACACAAATAAATAAATAAATAAAATGCCACATGGATCCACATGGCCCTGCAGCTTGGCGGCCATGGCAACCACAGGACTGTGAGTGTTCAGAAGGCCTTAGGGTTTGGTGTGCATCTTTTCCCAGTCCAGGGCCGTGGCACTGGAGAAATCTCAGCTGTTTGGAGGGTTCCCAAATGGAGCGCTCCCTCTCCTGCCCTGGCACTCACCACCGCTGCTGTTTGTGAAGACAATATTTAAATCACTTGTCTCAGCGCGTGGAATTCACAAGGCGCAGAGAGTTTAGCTCCAGTTTTACACTCCGTGCCTTAAAGAAACAGGGAGCTATTCATCTCTCGAATTGGAATTTGTAAAATAAACTGCCTGCGTGAATATTTGAAAGGGAGAAAAGGGCCCTTGTTGCTTTTGCTGCAGACGTAATCCTATATAAATACACATAGATAGGTCTGCGTGTCGGAGCCAGGAGTCTCAGCTGTTTCATCTGCCTGTTTGCAAAGTAATTGTGTACAACCAAGGTTTCCCGAAGGAGGAGAAAAAAAGAAAGAAATTAGTATTTCATTTGGTTCTCATGTTGTGAGTGAATGATCTTGCCTCAAGTGAGGACAAGGACACCATAGAGGCTGGCTATTTGGAAGGCTGTTGTTAATTGTTTCACAGAAAGGGGAGATTTTTAACACTGAAAGGGAGATCAAGTGCAGAGGTCTAATACTGATAAAAAACAGCCCAACTTTGCTTTATGCCAGAAGATACAAACATTATACAAAGCCATCATTACTGGGGTCAGCTTCAGTGGAGTAGTATTATTAGGATTTTCAGAGCTTGTTTTGTGATTATGTCTGTCCAGCACCTTCATCAACACTCTGTTTTGCAATAGGACAGGGAGTCAGGGGTCCTTGAAGTAGAATGAGATCCCACGGGGTGCAGAGATTTATTTTCAACTCTGAGAGTTGCATACCAAATGAACCTCTGGCTCTCATTACTGCACACAGGCGTTTACTGTGATATTAGAGTCTGAAAGAGATGAACCCTCGTTTATATTGGTTAATATTCTCATGGAAATCCTCTTCATTTTAGCTTCTCAGTGTCGTTACTTTTTAATGGCTGGAAAGTCTGCAGAGGGTTATTTGTTTATTGGAACTTGCGGTGGTTGTGGGGAGAGGGGAGGGAGCGGGATGCATGATGCGCTTTAATTAGAGATTAGAAATCTCCCCCACAGACTCCGTGACCTAATGTTTTTTTTTTTGGTCCACTCAAAACAATCGTCCACGTTTGCAGGGCAATATGGTATCTGATCTGGCACCACCTGTGTTGTTTTGACTCCACCCCCTCCAACCACGCCCACTGCCACCCCTCACCTGCGTGTCCCTGTCCCCCTGCAGCCATGCCTGCGTAATCCGAGGACAGGTGGTGACCTCCGACGGGACTCCCCTGGTCGGCGTGAATGTCAGCTTCATCAACAAGCCAGCGTACGGGTACACCATCACCCGACAGGATGGCAGGTGAGGTCCCGTCTCGAGACCCCGCCCCCCCTGCCTTTCGTACACGCGTTACATTACATTGATGTTTTCTTTGTACCACTGTCTCTCTGCCTGCGCAGAGCAGACTGTTAAATTCCTTTACAAATCTTTCGAAGTGCGATACAATGTGTGTTTCTAGGATATGACAGAGCAGTGTCTCAGTCAGGTAGGTAACGCTTTCAGGGTTGGAGATTATTTTGATTTCTGTGGCATGAAATGGCTAATGTAAACATATACTCTCATAGAATACCCACCTAGTACTGTAACCATATATTGTGTATTGTGTACAGAAACATACATTTTAGATATATATTCTACAATATACAGTACAATGTATATATATATGTAAGTGATGATAATATAATACTGTAGTGTAATTCATACATAATGTGCAATGCAAGTATGCATCATGTATTTTGACATATATTAAATATATACAGAGGAAGGGTGGCGAAGTGTATATATATATATATATATATATATGCACATTATTCTTCAGATTATAAATTTACTGTATTTTGATAAATGTGGTCTTCCAGTACTTCTTCTATTTTCCCACCATCGAACCATCTAGCACATTCCTCCCTCTCTCTTCTCCCTCCAGTCCTCCCTCTCGTTCTCCAGCTCCCGCCATTCTCTCCTCCCATCTCATCATCATCTCTCTCCTCTCTCTTGGCTCTCATCATTCTTGCCACACTTGGCCACCCTGCCTCTCTCCCTCTCCCTCTCTCTCTTTTCCCTCCATCTCTTCTCCCTCCCAGCGCATGTGTAAACACAGCTCGGTCTCCCAATTCCTCCTGTAAACATGCCCAGCCTCCCACTTCTCCCTCCCCCCCGATCGCTGTAAACAGGCTCAGCACAGCGTGAAATCAGGAATGCACCTGTTCACCCACTTACACAAACGGGGAAAAGCTCTCTCATATTGTTTTATACGATGCCTTTTGTATTGTCTGAGGGACTGCGCTCAGAAAAATGATCCTCAAGCCATCTCCCGTTTTTTTTTTCTTTTTTTTAAAGGCTGTGATGAAAAAAGTGGCCACAAATCTCTGCCCCCTTCCACAGCGGCCATTAAAATGCGCCGCGCGTGCCCCTGGAGTACAGTGTGTTCTGCTTCGCTCGGTGTGCTCCCGCTTGCTCGCAGGGGGCCTCTGCGGAACGACCGTCAGGCCCAGAGTAATCGGGGCGTCCGTCACTGGTTTTCGAGGCGCGGGTGAAACGTTAAGCATAGAACGTGTTCGGCTGTGTTTACCTGCTGAGTCTCGGAGCTTTCCATCGTGGCCCGTGCCGCGTACGCACCGGGGGTGGCATAATGCAACCTGTCGCCAGGGCGGAGGCCCCGGCTGTGATTGATAGCCACCTGTGAGGTGCCCATCGATTGCCAAGGCCGCTGTGCTGTAATGCGCTCTGACTGGGCGGCGTGGAGCAGCTGGCCTAGGTCTGCCCGCAGGCTCTAACGGGGCTCTCGTGGGCGCTGAGCACTCCGCTGCAGAGCAAGGACACCACCGTCGCTCCCGTGTCCCCGTCCGCCTCTGTGGTCCCCCCCATCCTCCAGTGTGCTCCCGGGCAAGGGCGCAGCGCTAAAGGTGGAACGGGTTCCCCGCGCAGGCCCCGGCCAATCAGGACGTGACGCTCGGGGTGGTGGAGGTCTTTTTATAGCGCTGCGCTGGGAGACGTGCCGGGACAGCTCGGGTTTATCACCGATTTACCCTTAATTGTGAGGCACGGGGTCCGACGCGTGGTTCCGGACAGGGGCCGAGCCTGACCCCCGGGAGCCGCGCAGATCCGTGCGCTAATTACCTGCTAAAAAAGCGCCGTTGCGTGACGCAGGTGTGAGCTCCACGCTTTTGAGGCAGGGGATGAGGGACAGAGCAATCAACGAACGGCAGTCAAGCTCGTCCGCTGTGATTCGCACAATACTTCTCAGAGCCTTCTCCAAGGAAGGGAATTGCATCACAGGGCTCTCATACTAATGAACAGCGTCTCAGCCGCGCCCCTGAGTGGAGTTCACTTCACTCGGATTCCCCTCATACAGGCACATCGGCTCTCGCTGCTCGCTGAAATCTAAGGTGACTGTGCGCTTTACTTAGGTGGATTAAATCCCCAGCTATGCGCAAAAATAATCCTGTGTTTTCATGCAGCTTCAACACCCCAATCCAGGATGATGTATTACCATGCACTTTATTCGGTTAGTTTGCTTTAGTCTCCAACTCCCTTCCAGTCTGGGTACATTTAATCATTCTCTTTGTGCAAATTTATAGCATGGTATGCACTTTGTCTGCATGAAGTGCTTTGTGTATAAAACCAATTCTCTTTGAATGTAAGCAGCGTGTTTGAATCATTTATTTCCTGTTGGGCTTGACAGCTCCTTTTAAGCTCAGATGAGAATCGCAGACGTGTCCTGCCGTCAGACAGGAGGGCGGAGTTAACGGTGAACTGTGCTTCTCTCTCCCACTTTGACCTGCAGTTTTGACCTGGTGACGAACGGGGGCGTGGCCATCGGGCTGCGTTTCGAGCGCGCTCCCTTCATCACCCAGGAGCACACGCTGTGGCTGCCGTGGGGGCGCTTCTTCGTCATGGACACCGTGGTCATGCGGCACGAGGAGAATGATATCCCCAGCTGTGACGTCAGCAGCTTCACGCGCCCCAGCCCTGTGGTGCTGCCCGCTCCCCTCACCGCCTTCGCGGGGTCGTGCTCCGAGAGGGGCGCCACCGTCCCCGAAATCCAGGTGCTGATGGCTCCGCCTCGTGACTCTGACACTCTGACATACTCAGTATTGCACTCTCAAATCATGCCTGTATTATCTCTATTTCTTTTTTTTTTTTTGCGCGATTTCAAAAAGTACTGGCTAATGGTGTAAAATTCATCATGACCAAAATGAAAAGGCAATCACTTGCAAAAGTGTGATTGCAGTTGAACTCTATATTAGTATGATTTTAATGGTAAGTGTGACAGCGCTGCAGGAGTATTTCACAAATGAAATATGCCGAAAGTGTTGTGTAATTGATTAAGTGCTTAGGTGTAATTCTGAACAGAGGGATAATTTGATCTAATTTTATCTGTAGTCTGCACTATGCTTTGCTAGTTAGTTTGTTAGAGTAATTGTGCTTCTTTACATGTTCCTCTCCTATCTAATCATTATGCTTGGTTTCACAAGATTAATGCCATCCCAATACAGTCAGAGTGCACTGGAGTCTATTAATAACATGACTTTTTTGTAAAACCTCATGGCCTCCCCCCCAAACTGGGACACAGATAAATGCATAGAGACATGGTAGTAGTTTATTCCGAGCAATTAAGGGAGATTCTCATGCTAAGAGGGGCTTTTAGAGTCAAATGCATGAATAACTCTCAAGACCTGCGTGACCGTTGTTTCAGTAATCGAATTAGTGGGCTCGTTAACTGGTGCACCGGGAAGGTTTGTCCCAGGTGTGAGGAAGGTGGTCACTCAGGGCAACATGTGAAACATACTGATTTGTGGATCATTTGGAGCAGAGTTAAGACTAGGGGTCACAGGACATGTACGTCCTCTTTCCCGTGCTGAAGAAAAACGTGACAACAATTAGCTCGTAGCAGCAGTTTGGCCATTAGTTTTACTTTGTTGGAAGAGACAGTGCTTGAAATGAATAAAAAGAAGTAATGTCATTTGGAGGGAAACAGAGGTGGACAACGGCTTGTGGCATCTATGGCTTTTAGGCTTTTAGGTGGTATTTAGCCATAGCTTTATTCAGTGATGTAGAAAAACTGCTGTGAAAATGGTACCTTCCCCTTACCATGACAGACTGGCTGATTTAGAAGCACCAAGGGGGATTCTGTGAAGAAACAACCTCAAGGCAAGTGTTTGGTTGGACGCACCAAACATTAAAATACTGGTCTTCGTAAGGGCTGTTAGCTGAGTTTGTGCAGGGCCCAACTTCAGACTTTGTTGCAAGAACCTTTTACCACAAGGCCCATAACTGACAATGTCCAGGTCCAAGGGAATATATCTCTCAATGGTAACATTACATTACAGTACATTATTTAGCAGACGCTCTTACCTAGAGCGACTGACATAGGTTACAGTTCTTCACAATGTCATCCATTTATACAGCTGGATATTTACAGAGGCAATTGTGGGTTAAGTATTTTCCCCAAGGGTACAGCAGCAGCAAGTGTCCCAGCGAGGATCGAACCGGCAACCTTTCAGTTACAAGTCCTGCTCCTTAACCACTATGCTACACTGGTTAATTATCTGATAATTGTGTGGTTGCCTGTTGAACAGCCCTTGGAGGCCTTTAAACACTGAAATCGTGATGTGGGTCTAACAGGCTGGTTGGCGTGTGCTTCCAGGTTCTCCAGGAGGAGGTGCGCATTCCGG